>NC_084980.1:600000-900000 GCF_963691925.1 Scomber scombrus
TCTGAACAATATTCTCAGCCCTCGTATCGTCTGTACGACACATCGTGGACATGCTCTCAGTTCAGAGCAAGTTCTTTGTGTTGCACTTTGTTTTTTTCTGTCCTGTCGGCGTCTATACCAGCTACTGTTACATTAAGGTGAAAGTGCCCAAACATAAATCTTTAAAAAAAAACTAAATGTGACTCTTGCACTGAATGTGTTGTGTTGCACTTTGTTTATTTCTTTGCCAATGGCAGTTTTATATGTAACGCTGAGCATGTTACCAAGGCAACCGTCTGTCAGGCTGTCAGACACGTAATATTTGAAAGTTATTGATAGCTAAGTGGTTACTGCGCATGCCTCATAATGACACAGGTCTTTCCACTCCTTTTCTCTCCCTGTTTCCTGTCAACCTCTATACCAGCTAATGTTAAATTAAGGTGAAAGTGCCCAAACATAAATCTTTTAAAAAAAAAAGAAAAAAGAAATGTGACTCTTGCACTGAAACGTTTACACTTTGGTAGTGTTGTATGTATAAAGGTATTTAGGCTTTCAAATATACAATATTAAATAGATACTGGTAGTGTTGGGATGGCTGAAAAATTGACTTTCTTTTTTGCTTAGAAGATTTCACTAAGTACTGAAATATATCACATGTTGAATGTAGCCTCTGAATGCTGTTTAATGAGGGCAGGCTAAACAACATCACAATTGCTTGTAATGAAATGAAAGCTGACTTGTTTGAGCTATATTTTTATATTTCATATTCAGTTGTTGCCCAGTAGGCCTGCGTTTTGTACCTGTCGGGGTCTACATGAATATTAAATGTGTCACACACAAACACATACACATAATATACTGTAAATGTTGAATAAGTGGAACACTCGAGACAAAACTTTTTTTCATTAATACTCACACATTGACTCGGTTGGTAATTTTCTGCCAAGTCAGCTCATGTTCTTTTGCTGCTGCTACTGTATTTCTTTTTTTCTTAAGTATACTCATTATCTGCATGCATTCATTAATATTTCTAACTCCACTGGGGAGAAGTAGGAGGACTGAGCCCTTTGTTTCACCTGTTGCCATGGTGAATCATGTTATCTGTGCTCCATTGATGAGGGCTTGGTATCTCCTCATGCACAAACTTCACTCAGAGTTACTTTGACTCAGAGTTGATTGAACCAACTGTTATCACCTGGGGCCCGTTTCAGAAAGCAGGTTTAGTGAAAACTCTGAGTTAGTTAACCCTGAGATGAGGGAAACTCTGGTTTTTCGGTTTCACAAAGCCAGTTCAGCTTAACTCCGAGTCAATTACCCTGGCAACATACTCTGTGAACCTAACCTGCTCGCTGGCAGGTTTTCTTCAACTAACCCTGAGTTTCTCCTCCTTTTTACTGAAGCCTGCAGACTGAAGGAGCTGTCAGACATTTCTTAAAGAGTTAGTTAATATTGAAGCAGAAATCTCCGTCAGAGGGTGATCAGACCCCGCTGGGATGTTTTATCTCTGATGATGTTCTGTTTGAGTGTTTCCGTTTTTCTGTAGGCTACAATCGATCATTTTATCTGAACAATATTCTCAGCCCTCGCATCGTCGGTACGACACATCGTGGACATGCTCTAAGTTCAGAACAAGTGTTTTGTGTTGCACTTTGTTTTTTTCTTTGCCAATGGCAGTTTTATATGTAACATATGTGACGCTGAGCATGTTACCAAGGCAACCGTCTGTCAGGCTGTCAGACACGTAATATTTGAAAGTTATTGATAGCCAAGTGGTTACTGCGCATGCCTCATAATGACAGTATCCCTGGTTCGATTCCAGCGAGCACCATCAATTCCTGCAGGTCTTTCCACTCCTTTTCTCTCCCTGTTCCTGTCAACCTCTATACCAGCTAGTGTTAAATTAAGGTGAAAGTGCCAAAACATAAATCTTTAAAAAAAAAAGAAAAAAGAAATGTGACTCTTGCACTGAAACGTTTACACTTTGGTAGTGTTGTATGTATAAAGGCATTTAGGCTTTCAAATATACAATATTAAATAGATACTGGTAGTGTTGGGATGGCTGAAAAATTGACTCTCTTTTTTGCTTAGAAGATTTCACTAAGTACTGAAATATATCACATGTTGAATGTAGCCTCTGAATGCTGTTTAATGAGGGCAGGCTAAACAACATCACAATTGCTTGTAATGACATTTTACCTGACTTGTTTGAGCTATATTTTTATATATTTCATATTCAGTTGCTGCCAAGTAGGCCTGCGTTGGGGTCTGCATGAATATTAAATGTGGAACACTCGAGACAAAACTTTTTTTCATTAATACTCACACATTGACTTGGTTGGTAATTTTCTGCCAAGTCAGCTCATGTTCTTTTGCTGCTGCTACTGTATTTCTTTTTTTCTTAAGTATACTCATCATCTGCATGCATTCATTAATATTTCTAACTCCACTAGGGAGAAGTAGGAGGACTGAGCCCTTTGTTTCACCTGTTGCCATGGTGAATCATGTTACCTGTGCTCCATTGATGAGGGCTTGGTATCTCCTAATGCACAAGCTTCACTCAGAGTTACTTTGACTCAGAGTTGATTGAACCAACTGTTATCACCTGTTCTGAAACCGAAAACTCTGAGTTTGACAGCTCAGAGTCGGTCAACCTAGTGTTAAGGTTTTATCTCAGAGTTAGTTAAACCTGCTTCCTGAAACAGGCCCCTGTTCTGAAACCGAAAACTCTGAGTTTGACAGCTCAGAGTCGGTCAACCTAGTGTCAAGGTTTTAACTCAGAGTTAGTTAAACCTGCTTCCTGAAACAGGCCCCTGGTCCTGACCAGGCTAATTGTCTGGCTTAGCTTGAGTTGCTGCTTATCCTGAAAGAAAAGAGATGATTTAACATATTATATGGCTTCATTAATCACCATCATTTAAAAAGAAAAGTTCACATAAAGTCGACTTAATAATAGCCTAATCATATAAATATATATACACATATATTGTAGAGATATATGTATGTATATAATACATTTGTCCATCAATAAAGGTAACAAAGTTCTACGGTTGGGCCGAGGTCGCAGGAGTGGAATCGTCCCCATCTTCTCCAGAAGGAGCTGCAGGGAGTACAACCAGCCTGGCAACTGGCCGGGTATAAACCCTCTCTTTCACCTTCACGTCAGCCGACCTGACGTGCCCTTCAGAGCTGGGATGAGTCTTGACTACTCTCCCAATAGGCCATAGGGCTCTGTGAAGTTGTGGATCAACGATCATCACCACACAGTCCTGGACGATGTCAGCTGCTGAGGCCTGCCACTTCTGGCGAGCCTGAAGACTTGGCACGTAGAGACGGATGAAACGGGCCCAGAACTGGTCAGCCAAAACCTGGGAGTGCTTCCACCGGCGGTGACCGATGACCTCGTTCTCCGGGTAGACTACTTGAGGTAAAGACCCATCGGGCCGCCCCATCAAAAGAACATTGGGAGTCACTGGGTCTGGGTCACTAGCATCGGAAGACACATAACCCAAAGGTTTACTGTTGAGGATCCCTTCCACTTCAGTAAGAACAGTGTGCTTACTGTATCTCCCTCTCCCACACCCCTCCGAAGTGGGGGGCTGCCGGGGGGTTAAAATGGAAGGTGATCTTCTGTGGGGCAAGGAGCTGTTGTAGTACGGGAGAGATTCCGTTGAAGGTCTCACAGAGTTCTCTCTCCCCTCCCTTGAAATGTTTCCCCTGGTCAGAGAACAGCTCTGCAGGCGTTCCTCTGCGGGCGATAAACCGGCGAAGAGCCATCAAGAAGGCATCCGTGTCAATAGTTGTCAGGAGCTCCAAGTGCACCGCCCTGGTAGTGAGGCACTTGAAGATTATTCCCCATCTCTTCTCCCGGCGCCGGCCCACCTTGGGTCGAATGGCCCGAAGCAATCCATCCCTGTGGAATAGAAAGCAGGCTTAAATAGGCGCAGATGGGCTGCTGGCAGGTCCGCCATCTTTGGTACAGTGGGTCTGGCCCTCCATCGTCGACAATCAACACAGCTGTACTGATAGCGCCGAACAGCCTCACGCCCCCGCAGGATCCAGAAAGAGCGCCGAAGCTCAGCGAACACTCGCTCGGGGCCTGGGTGGTGGAGGCGGCTATCTTGGATCAAGAGCTTAGTCGCCGGATGGCCTGGGTCTAGGATGACTGGATGAAGAGCTGCAACTCCAACTCTGGTGACCCCACAGAAGGTGGACTTGCGCAGCTCTGATGTATCCTGTGCTGGGTCAACCGCTGGGTCCTCTGGCCAAGAGTCTGGACTATGCAGGAGAAAGGAGGGTCCCTGGCTCCACCGATTTGGCTCAATCAGCTTCCTCAGCTTTTTCCCTCGGGTCACGTCATCCGCAGGGTTCCTTGCCGAATCGACGTATCTCCAGGCATGCCTGTCAGTCAGCTCCTGTATCTCAGCCACACGGGTGCCGACGAAGACCTTAAATCAGCAGGATTCAGACTTCAGCCAGGTCAGCACCGTTGTGGAGTCGGACCACAGGATTGTCTGATCAATGCACACAGTAAGCTCCCTTCCCAACACCTGCGAGAGTTGTGCACCAGTGAGCGCGCCACAGAGTTTCAATCGAGGCATTTAGTGAAATCGCTTGGGAGCGACTCTGGAGCGTGCCATCAGGAATGACAGATACACTCCACCATGTCTGTCAGTGGTTCGGTGGTATGCTACTGAGCCGTACGCTCCTTCTCTCTGTAAAGCCCGGAAGGGTCCACCTCCTTCGGCAAGTATGGTCGGGGCATGGTGACCTGAGGCAGGACTTGAAGCTCCTCTTCCCAGGCTTTCCACTGCTGCAGAAGCTCCTGAGGTAGCAGTGGGTCATCCCATCCCCTCTGTTTGTCCCACAGGTGCCCGACGAGCATCTTAGCCCTGGTGGTGTAGGGCAAGATGAACCCTAAGGGGTCATACTGACTCGCCAGCACTTTGTATATGTTGCGCATCGTGGGAACACTGTATTCCACATGGCGATTCTTGTAGCCCAGGACGTCAGTGTGGAAGAGCCAGCTTAGCCCTAGAGTGGACTCTGGGGCATCTGTCATGTCCTGAGCTAGCCATAGCTCAACACTAGCAGAGCGGCTCTCTTCTGGTAGGTGGCTTATCACCTCTGGTGCATTGCTGGCCCACTGACGCAGCTCAAAGCCTGTGGATGCTAGGAGGGCTCGAAGTTTGTCGACAAGGTGCCTGGCCTCAGTGATGGTGGAGACACTCTGGAGGCAATTATCCACGTAGAAGCATCTCTCGACTGAGATCCTCACCTCCTCATCTGGTTGGCTGTTATCAGTGACGTGACGCTGTAAGGCGAACGTGGCACAGCAGGGGCTACACGTCGTTCCAAATGGTAGCACCTGCCACTCGTACACCACAGGAGGCTACCCTCGACTGACATCCCGCCATACAAACCTCAGCAAGGCACGATCTTCTGGGAGAAGGCGAACTTGGTGGAACATGCCTCTGATGTCTCCACTGACCGCCACTGCATGCTCTCGGAAGCGTAGCAGGACTCCCAAAAGTGATGCTCCTAAGGTCGGCCCAGGCAGCAGGTAGTCATTAAGGTTCTGCCCTCGATACTGGTAGGAGCAGTTGAAGACCAGCCTATTTTTGCCATTATGGCTCACCATGTGGTGAGGTATGTACCATGCCTCACGACCTTTCTCAACTGGTACTTCAGGGCCACACCTGATGACAGAGCCTGCCTTGATCAATTTTTCCATCTCCCCTCTGTAGGCTTCCGCCTGCGCAGGGTCTTTGGCCAGTCGCCGCTCCACGCTCCGTAGACTGGGCAGAACGGCCTCTTTAGTAGCCTGAAGGAGCAGCATATCCTTCCGGCGGAGCAGCAGGGTTGCGTAGCGTAGTATGCCATCGACCTCTACTCTGGTGGTCTTGGTCTCAAGGATGCTGATGGCCTCCTGGTCCTGCCTTGAACGAGTGACTAGTTTCTCGCTCCTGAATGGAACGGTATCGACCTGCCATAGTCTCTCAACATGCTTCATCAGCTCGCTCACCTGGGGCGCTACAGTTGTCAGTAGACACTGCGGTGGTTGGGTGGTAGGTGCTACCATTTGGAACGACGTGTAGCCCCTGCTGTGCCACACTAGCTGGGCCCTGCAGTGTCCAACCCAGTCTGGTGCGAACGGCTGCAGGCCCTCCTGGAGGTCCCAACCTTACGGGTTCGACAGGGGTGATGAGATGGGGGTGATCACTCCCAATGAGAAGCAAGGGCTTAACGTTCATGAGGGTCCGTATGGGAAGGCCAATGAGGTGCTTGTAATTCCTCCGGAGTTGCTCCATCGGGTAAGTATGGCTCGCTAGCCCAATGCGAGCAGCGGTGAAGGCACCAGTAATCTTGAACTGGGTCTTTGACCTTGCAGGAGAGGAAATGGAGAACGACACAGATGCACCGTGGAGGGTCTGCACATCCTGCCTAATGGTGCGTAGTGGTAGGTTCTCTAGGGTCCCCTGCATTCCTAGCTTCTCTGCTGCGTCTGGCAACAGCATAGTTCTCTCAGAACCGTCGTCCAATACTGCGTAGGTGTTGAGTGTTCGGTCGCCATTGGTGAATGCAGACTTTGACAACTTTCAGAAAGACCCGACTGCCTTCTGTAGGTCGATCCAGATAGAGCACCTCTGTGGCGGGCCTTGTGCCATGACTCCCCACCTCAGGTGTTGTTGCTGGCTCCTTAGGGGGCTTCACATTGACCTCGTGCAGCACCTGGAGGTGCCTCCCCTGGCAAAGGTTACATGTCTTTTTCAAGTTGCACTGTGCAGCCTGGTGTGACCGTGCACAGCGCCAACACCTCCTGTTACTCTTTTTTATAATTCAAGTCTTTATTTCTTTTCTCTTTGGTGTTTGACAGTACAACATTGTGAGACAATTCTCGTCATACATACTACATGGACCATCAATGGCATAAAATAAAAAAAATAAAAAATCAAACAAGAATAAAATAAAAATACAGTATAAATAAATAAAAGGGCATGTTGATAGTAACATAACTAAGTAGAATATCCATACAGCAGATTAGTATGTTAAATATACTATGAGGAAGGTAATCACACTACAGGCTCATCAGGCAGTACAATGTGAGTCCAAAACAAGTCCCAGATTGGTGCCTTATTCTTGTTGCTATTGTTCATCCTGTTGAGCATAAATTCGTATGAAACTGTCTTTATCATGATGTTTACCCACTCTTTCATTTCAGGGGGTTTGGATACTTTCCACAATTTAAGTATTGTCCTGGCAGCCGTTGTAATCCCTGCCATGATTATAGCGAATTCTATATTTGTTACATTGTTTATTTGGCTTCTTTCCCCTAGGAGGCACAATCTGGGAGATAATGGTATGGCACTTCCTAGCCAATTACTCAAATTGTCCACCTCAAGAAACCTCCAGAAAGGTTGAATGACAGGACACTCCCAGATGCAGTGTAGCAGAGTACCTACATCCTTCTGACATTTCCAACACAGCTTATTGTTTGTTATACCTGCTCTGTTGAGTCTTTGTGGTGTCCAATAATACCTGTGGGTTATTTTGTATTGTGTGAATTTTCCTTTGGCTTCCCTAATGTATCTCCCATTATTAGATATAATTCTCCGCCATTCCTCGTCAGTCATCAGACATCCCAGGTCTTTCTCCCATATTGTTTTCAGGCTCTGACAGCCATCGCTGAGCTGTTGGTTGGTTGTTCTATAGAATATAGAGGCTCGTTGGCACTCAGCAGGTAACGCAAGATAGTCCATGATGTGGTTACCATCCTTATACTGAATCCTGGAGGTAACACAGTCCCTGATCTGCAGATATTTCCAAAAATGTTCCTTTCCCTCAAGATTGTATTTTCTCTTTACGTCAGCAAATGGCATGAACACCCCTTCTTCATATAAGTCAGCAACATTACATAGTCCATTACGGTGCCATTCCTTCCAGTATACTGATGCCTTTCCAATGCTGATCATAGGGTTATGCCACAGAGAAGAATATATTTATATTATTTACACATTTATAATGTGATAATTTATGCATTTTATGTATTTTAGTCCAGATCTCTTTGGAGTGAGATATAATAGGATTCAGTATATTATGTGAGGATTGGGATAGTCTATCTATAGGAGTAAAAGGAGATGACAGATTATTTTCAATGTTAACCCACTCTAGCTGGTTATCTTTATTCCAGTGTTTGGTTAGTTTGGCCATTTCAAAGGAGACATAATATAATCTCGGGTCTGGCAACCCCAGACCTCCTTTGTTCCTAGGAGAGCACCTTTTAGTGGATTTGATTCTGGGTCTTTTCCTGTCCCATAACAATTATTTAATTATTGTATCATACTGTTTAAAGATTTGAGGAAATATAGTTATTGGCAACATCATGAGCACATAATTAAATTGCGGTGCAACCACCATTTTTATCACATTGACCTTCCCCCATAATGTAAGCCTAAGTTTACCCCATTTATCCAAATTAGTTTTATTTTTTTGCAGCAATGGTTCTAAATTTAAAGTAGGCATTTATTCCAATTGACTGCTTAGTTTGATTCCCAAGCATGTCATACCTTTAGATATCCATTTAAAGCCGAAATCTGTCAGGGAGTTTGAATTGCATAGGCCAGATATAGGCATAGCTTCCGACTTTGTCCAGTTAATTTTGTATCCTGAGAGTTTGGAGTAAGATTGTATCGTGTTCATCAGGTGTGGTATCGAATTTAATGGGTCTTTTATCAGCATCAAAATGTCGTCCGCGTATAATAATAATTTGTGCTCTTTCCCTCCACCTTCCACCCCTCTAATTGCTGCATTTGCTCTGATGGCAATAGCCAATGGTTCCAGTACAATATTAAACAGTAATGGTGACAGAGCGCAGTCCTGTCGAGTAGCTCTGGTGAGGTCAAAAGGAGGTGAGATCACACCGTTAGTTATCACCGCTGCTTTGGGATTCTTGTATATAATTTTAATCCATTTAATAAAGTTTGTTCCAAATCCAAAATGTGATAAGGCTGCAAACAAAAATTCCCACTGAACTCGGTCGAATGCCTTCTCAGCATCTAGTGAGAGAGCAACGACTGAATCTTTTTCTGTCCGATTCAACCAGATCAGGTGTAGTAATCTTCTCATGTTGTCTGTCGAAGACCTATTTTTCATGAATCCGACTTGGTCATTGTGTATAACGCTCGTCAAGGCCTTCTCCAGGCGTGTAGCCAGGATCTTAGTCAATATCTTACAATCCAGGTTTATTAGACTTAGAGGGCGGTAGTTAGCAGGATTAGTAGTATCTCTATCTTTTTTAGGTATCACTGATATTAAGGCCTCATTAAATGTTGGGGGGAGGGTACCTAATGTAAAAGCTTCATTGTATATATCTAGCAATATTGGTGCCAGGGTATCTATATACTGCTTATAATATTCCACAGGGAGTCCATCGAGGCCCGGTGACTTCCCTGATTTCATACCTGAAACCGCAGTCCTGATTTCATTCTCTGTTATTAAATTGTCTAATAATTCCACTTGGTCAGGTGCCAATCTAGGGAGATTAATATTAGAAAAAAATTCCGTCAGTTCTTCTTGTTTGGGATTGATGTCTGATGTATACAGCTCTTTGTAGAATTGATGTAAGACCTCATTTATTTGCTTTGTCGAAGAGACTATTTCATCACATTTCTTAATTGCTGGTATTACACTGTAGGTATTTTGTTGCTTCAGTTGCCTGGCAAGTAACCTGCCTGTCTTCTCTCCCCCTTCAGCCTGAATAAAGCATATTCCACTTTTTTATTATAAATTTCTTGCAGTTGGAACTTAAGCCTACATATATCTTGATATAATTTATCAGAGAAATTTTTTGATAGTTCTATTTACAAATTTCTGATTTCAGATTCCAATTCCCTCATTCTCTTCATGTGTTTTTTCTTTTTAGATGAATGTGCTATCATTTCCCCCCTGATGTACGCTTTTGATGCTTCCCATTCAATCGCTTTTGAGCTTGCACTGCCAGCATTAATTTCAAAAAAGGATATACGGTGTTCTTTCAGCAGTCGGCTGAAGGATTCATCCTGTAATAATGATACATTCATTCTCCATCTACCCTTTTTCTCAGTGTCAGTATTTATGTCAATACTAAGCTCTACTGCTGCTTGATCTGAGAGAGCCATTGCTTTAATTTTACAATTTACAACTTGATTTACTATTGTGTTCGATATCAAAAACATATCAATCCTGGAATAGGATTGGTGGCAGTGAGAAAAACAAGTATATTCCCTGTCGCTGTGATTTATCAGTCGCCATATGTCCACCAATCCCATATCCTCACTGATCATATGTATTGCAGCTCTATCCTTAGACGTTATTGGGCCACTAAATTTGCTACTATCTAAGAAGGGATCTGAAACTTGATTAAAGTCACCAGCCAGTATTATCTGACCCTCCATGTCACCCAATGTCTTATTTACTTCATGGAAAAAATGTGGGTCTCCCTTGTTCGGTGCATAAATGTTGCACAGTATCATCTTAGTCCCATTTATTAGTGCCTGTATGCATACCATTCTGCCCTCATCATCTTTAAACTCCCTCAGTAAAATAAAACTCTAGTTTTTGTTCACCAGTATGACTACCCTGTTCCGCTTGCTAGAGCAGGAACTATGAAAGATATGTCCAACCAAACCTCGTTTCAGTTTGACTGCTTCTTCTTGTATGAAAATGATGTCTGCCTTATTATGCTTCAGATAAGTCAGTACCTTCCCTATTTTTGCAGGGTTTCCGCAACCATTAATATTCCAGCTTATGCATGTAACATAATTCCTAGCCATATTCTACGTATGAAAGAAGAAAAGAAAAATACCTTGTGACATTCTGTTTAAATCAATATTGACTATGTCCCTTATTAGTGTTTCATGTAATCTAAACATCTCACATGTCTCGTTAGTTTTGACTGTCATCACCAAAAGCAACTCTATGCAAACCAGTTTATGAACAGTGGTGTAAACCTTAACACTCTTATAAGAAAAAAAGAAAAAATACAAAAGACTAAACTTAAACAAGCCCCACAAAACATTAGCTGAGGCCCCTGGCTTTTCTCCAGCCATGCTAAAACAAATGAAAAACAAAACAAGAAAGAAAATTAACGGACGTTTTGGTCCATGGGGTATTTCACCTCTAGCCAGCTCTCTCCGGCTTTCCGCTCAGACGGTGAAGAATCAAACCCAAACCCCACCAATGTCTGTTACACATCGTCCACTTTTAAATCAGTCTGATTGTCATTGTCCATGTCACCCTTAATTGTGCAATACCTCTGCTTTTAGATAGCGCATTCCTGCTCCTGCGGTTTTTCTCCTTCCAAGTAAACCGCAGAGTCGCCAGGTGGGCCAGCGTGTATCTCACATTTAGCTGCTGTAGTGTTTTCTTCACGGACGTGAAGGTTTTCCTCTTCTCGGCCAATTCTCTCGAGAGTCTCAGCCCTTCCCATTCAAGCCCTCATTTTTCTCTGACAGCTTTCAAAACTTTCTCCCGCGCTGACTGCCGTAGGAATCTGATCAGCACCCGTCTGGGCGGTTGGTCCTCATTGGGGATGGGAGCTAGTGCTCGGTGTGCCCTCTCCACTTCAAACTCACCCCTGACATCAACTCCGAGCCCGTCGCTCAGTATCTTCTTCACGCAGTCGTCCATTGTGCCGTTCTTCCCGTAGGTTTCTTTCAGTCCCAGTAGCCTCACGTTATTTCTCTTGCTGTGGTTCTCAAGTATTTGACTACGATCCCATAAAATTTCCATCCTCCTTTCACCGTGTTCACCGTTGCACACAAGCCTCTCAGTAGTATCCTCCAGGTGAGAAATCCGCCCCTCCGCCTCCTCCAGCCTTTCTTGTATGCTGTTCACCGTATCTTTTAACTCATTAGTTGTTGCTTTGATAGTTAGTATGTCTGCAGCCACTCCCTGCAACGTGGCGCTCATCTTGGAGATTTCGGCAAACATATTCTCCATGCTTGCAACTTTCCCGGCCTGTTGCTTTTCTAACTGCGCCGGCAGCGGCGAGTTTGAAGTTACCTTTACTTCAGTCGGCGGAGGGTTCTTCCTGGTAGCCATGCGGGCCGCGTCTTTAAAATACTTTGACGTGGTCGCCATTGAGGTCCAAAAAACACTTCGGCCTGCTCAGATATAGGTCATGGACTCTAGGGGAGACTATTTTGCTAAACGTTTGTGGGTTATCATACAGTAAGATAATGTAAATATCGGTGGGTGAGCGGAGCTCGTCTACCGTGCCGCCATCTTGCTCGGTGTACCCACGTGACTCCACCTCCTGTTACTCTTAATCCATTCTGTCGGCTGCTCCTTGGTTAGCCTGGATACCGCTACACACTGGCTGAGATAGTGCTCCTCAGTGTTGCAGTATGGACAGTATGGCTTGCCCTTGTTCCCCTTGACGGAGCTAGCTGGCACTGGAACCTCGGGTTTCCCCATTGTATCCTTCACACCGTGGAGGACAGTGGTCGATCTCTTACCCTGCCGTCCCTCAGGTCTAGACATGGGCTTCTCCTTAGCACCCCTCACGGCTAATTGGCCTTCAGAATCCTGGCACCAGGACTCGTATTTCAGCCACTCTGAAAGATCAGTTAAGTTGTGGGTTTGTGTGCCCTGATGGAACATGCAGCGGCGAAACTCTGCTCTCTGCTCAGGTGGCAGCTTACTTAGCAGACGAGCAACATGTGAGCCACACTGTAGTTCCACTTCTCCTTCGGGCCCTAGTGTTCTTAGCATTCCCACGAGTGACTGGATCTGGAGCGCAAACATCTCAAATGCACCAAGGTCTCCACACCTAATGTCCGGTTCATCCATCACAGCTGCGATACGTTTCAGGGCTATCTGATGTGGTTGGCCGAACTTGTCACTCAGGGCGACCATTGTGTCAGAGAACAGCGTTGGAGAGTTGAGGTAAGCGTCTGCTATTAACTTGGCCTCTACTAGATGCAGGTGATCAATGTTTAACTTGAGCTAATTCTACTTGCTAAATCATACGCTATGTGTTAGCTCAGTCTGTGTGTTCGTTAAATGAAAGGATAGGAGAAGATGAGCGGTCTCACAGGCTATTTTATTTAGCAGTAAATGAATAAAACATACAGAGCTCTGGGTCGAGATCTTCCTGTCCCTGATGAACAACAGTGTGTGTCAGTTCATGAAGTCCGACTGCTCTCCTTTCCCTGACCCCTTTTATACAAAAATACAATCAGATATAATGTGTGAGGTGCTGTCGTCTCCTGATTGGCTGTTGATCTGACTCCATCCTCCATCTTCTCACAGTCCAGGATATGTGATCTTCCTGTGACCTCCTTAAACAGGCGCAATAGTGATTTCCATGTGACCCCCTTCTGAAACTACACAATCACCAGACCTCCTGTGGGGGTTTTATGGTTAGTTCTTCTGAAACTACACAATCACCAGACCTCCTGTGGGGGTTTTATGGTTAGTTCTGCATTGTTTAACAAAGGATGGTCAGGGCTCTGACTGAATGTTTGACCCCGCTCTCCTGTTAATAATAAACCTTTAACCTATGCAAGTGGGACGTGTCAACATCCAGAATCTACCTATTTAATTACACTTCAGGGTAAACTGTCTTCATGCATTCTTATTACACAACAAGCTTACTGCTTTCAGATTGTTACACATAGGACCACATATTTATATGAAACAAACAACAAAGTAATTAATCCCCTTATGTGATATTTTAGCAGTGGCCAATTCATAGCATATATCTACATCAACCAACACTTGGTACTTAAACAGCTGAGGTGCATCATGTGGATGCATAAGAGGTTCTCCAGTGAGATCTTGAGCCGTGCAAATTCACTTGGGTCCCGACTTGAGAAGTTGGGGATTGTTGGGCGTGGCCCATGGTAACTCTGCTCTGAGATGAGGGGACGCTTGCCCTGAGGTGTTCTGGAGGGTGGTGGCTGTGTCCATGACATACATGGAGGCTGCTGTGGGGGCGCTGGGTTGGAGCGAGGCTCACTACTGTGACCTCCATAAGCTGTTTGGGTACTTGGGCTCGGCTGGGGGACAACTGGATAACCACGGCTGAGGCTGGGCAGGCTTAAACCAGGGGGATGAATAAGGGGCCGTGACATTACGTGGCCTCGGACCAGGAGGGCCCCCCCCTGTGGAGTGTTGAACTTGTGGTTGGCCCACAAGCAGCTTAGAAGTTGGGGGTGACATTGCCTCCTCATCGGGTAGGGGCTCTGGCCATGGTGGTGGTGCAGGCCAGTCATCCTCTTCCTCACCGTCAGGCTCACTTCCAACTGGTGGCTGTGGCTGCATCACTTTTAGCTCTGGCTTGCTGGTGTGAAGAGGAGACAGGCTCTGTAAGTTACGGACAGCATCCACTAACTGTCTCATTTCTGTTCGCAGTGCTCTAAGCTCAACTAGATCTGATGACATGCGCCGCTGTGTCTGCTGAATGAGGTGCCTCTCATGACGCATGTCCTCTAGCTCTGCTTTATAATCATGTGAATGTCTCGGGCGCAGCGCTGGAGATAGGGGAGTAGAGTGATCTTGTAACCGTTCCCTGAGCTCTCCGTCTGGAAACAGCAGGGGGGCTAGCTGATTCTCCGGGATGTACTGTTGGCTCTCAGCTCCATAGCACAAGTCCATCTCTTGAAGAATAGCCTCCCGCCTCTGCAAGTGACTTGATGGTGAAGAGTCGTAAGCGGAAGTGAGGGAGGTCATCCTGGCCTTACCCTCCTGGTGAGTTGTCTCTACTTCTTCTCTGTATCTCTGACCGATGTAGTCCAGATGATCCATCTCTATATGCATAGCGTGCTGGGGGACGAATGTATCGTTTAGAGTGTGCACCACGATCCTCATACTCTGGATATGGATCCATCTTTGGTGTAAACCTGGTAATATCTGGCTCGAAGGACCATCAATGTAGGGAAGAGAAGCTCTAGCTGGGTGCTAGTTCCGATTATATTACTAAGTTCACACAGGAGTGTCGGCCAGAAAACCACTTAAGGCCGTTTCCAGAGTATGGAGGAATAAAGAACAGAGAGGCCGATCTGCAGTTTACTCTCTTTACTTCTTCTTTGCAGGTAAGTATACAGAGCTTCCAGAACAGCTGGATCTTACAGTTGTGATTGTGTGGTTTCTTCTTCATTCACGCACAGATCACTGGTACTGAAGCCATTGCACCGCACACCTTTTAACTTAACTGAACTGAAGTGCACACCTCTCCTCAGATACAACCCCACCACTGGGGCTGGCCCACCTCAACAATATCACCACCCTGAATTAACATCAAACAGAACACAAAAGCACACAACAAGAATAAACTCTCAATAACCCTGTAACTTTGAGGCCTTTTCTACATATATAGTCAACTTAATACTTAAAACTAATATATACATTCATACATAGCCCTATATAGTCGAGTACATAGTCAACTTAATTATATATATGTATGTATTTGTGTCTGTGTGTGTGTTCATAATATTGAACATTGAGGCCTGACAGAATAATAGCCTCATAAATATGAACAACTGCAAAAATATTTGGACAAGAGATGTAATATTTAAATCCATATGTCTTTAACTGGTAGGAAGCGCTGTTTTAAAGGTATTGGTTATTGATTAGTACATTTAAAATAATGTCTAAGAAGTAAACTCAGACGTGTTTAGTGGATGCATGTCTAGACGTTTCTCTTTTTCTGTAAATTGATCAAGGTCCAGTCTATATAACGACCTCATCCCATGAACTGTTTCTCAGGTAGTCAAGGCGTGTCCCTTCATTGAGGAGATGAACATGACAGAGCTGCCAAAGTACACAGTGCACTGCAACAAGAACACACCTTCAGAGACAGATCAGACCCATTCAATCCATCAGCAATTTCCTGCCAGCCTTTCTCTTGGATTTTATTTATTGTTTTTTGTGATCTTATGTTTAAATTCTTCATATGTCTCCAGCAGAAGTGTGTGCTGGAGACTGCTGCTGTGTGGCTCTTTTGTGGTGAATTTTGTCATTGTGAATCCGTTTGATCTGTGTTTGACGTCATGGGCTGCTTGTGAATGGCGTGCACACGCAATTAGTCTGAATAATTGAGCCTGTCTTGAATTAGTTTGATTGCGTGAACGTGGATCGGCCTTTATGGAACCGCTTTAGCCTGATCTCATTTGTTAGGCTCATTCAAGTCAGGTGTTCGTCAATAAGTGCCGCTTTTCTGAGCTTGCTTTATGGAACGGACCCCAGGCCAGAAGTACGGTGGCCCTGAAGGGCAAACGACAACAACAACAAAAAAAAATGCAACGACAAAAAGAAAACACAACGACATTAACAAAAACACAATGACAAAATGAAAAACACAACAAAAAAGAAAAACACACTCACAAAAGACAAACACAACAGCATTAACGAAAAAACACAACGACATTAACTCCTAACAGAAAGGGTAGGTACCTGCTATGACAAGGATCATTGCTGAATGGGTGAAAGCACGTCCATCTTTTACAGGTGGGAAAGGCTGCTTTATGCCGTACCAGAGGGCTGTTGCACAAAACCTAGATAGCGGATTAAGCTGGGATTTTCCGGTTATCCTGGTTGAATTTAGCCGGGACTCTGTTGCATGAAACGAGAGAAGAATAAATTACCATGGAGATTTATTCTGTGTAGCTAGTCTGCTCCAGACCAGGCTAACAGCCATGATTAGTTAATCCTGGGGGGTATTCCAGAGGCCTGTACTACGAAGCTGGATTTTCTCTTATGGAGGTAACTTCAGGGTTAACTCTGGGTTTTCCGTCCTACGACGCTGGTTCACTTCTTACCGGGGTAAATCATCATGGTAACCATACTACCATAATATGTTACTGAACCTTCCAAATGTCATACAATCTTGTTGCACTATTCTTAACCCTGCTACACTTCTCTCAACAGAGGGGGATAGCGAACGACATAGGCCTAAAGATCACCATATATATATATATATATATATATATATATATATATATACAGTTGCAATCAAAATTATTCAACTGCAAATTAGGTTTATTGGCAAAACAATACAAACTAGCAGCTGTTTGCAGAACAATTTAAATAGCCCAACACAACTAATATCACAAATGGTTTCTCCAAAGTCAACACAAAATGCCACTTTAAATGACTGCTGCAGTCTCAAAATTATTCAACCCCTTCATGACAAGCATCTTTAGTACTATAGTACAGCACCCTTTTGCTGTTATGAACTGCTGCAAACGTGATGCATAGCCACACACCAGCCTCTGGCAGCGTTTCTGAGGGATCTTGGCCCATTCCTCATGGGCAAAGGCCTTCAGTTCACTAATATTCTTGGGCTTGCGTGCTGCACCTGCCTTTTTCAAATCCCACCAGAGATTTTCAATGGGGTTCAAGTCAGGCGACTGTGATGGCCACTCTAGTATCTTCCAGGACTTCTTCTGAAACCACTTTGCGTGGGATCATTGTCCTGTTGGAAGGTCCAATGACGTCCAAGCTTCAGCTTCCTCACAGACGGCATGACATTTTCTCCCAGGATTTCCTGATACTTGATTGAATCCTTCTTGCCCTCCACACGCTGCAGGTTTCCAGTGCCAGAGGAAGCAAAGCAGCCCCAGAGCATCACTGAGCCACCGCCATGCTTCACTGTAGGCAGGGTGTTCTTTACAGCATCTGCTTCATTCTTCCTCCTCCAGACATAGGCCTGTAAAGTTCCAGTTTTGTTTCATCGCTCCACAGAACAGAATCCCAAAACCTCTTTGACTTATTTATATAGTTTTGAGCAAATTGGAGCCGACTTTTCTTGTGCTTTTGGGTCAGTAGTGGTGTACGGGCATGGAGCCCTTCAGTGTTTAGTATGCGCCTTACTGTGGAAACTGAAACCTCAATGCCTGCTGCCACCAAGTCTTGCTACAGGTATTTTGCAGTCAGTTGAGGGTTTTTGACCACCTGCCTCCTCAGGAATCTGGTAGCTTCCTTTTTCTGCCACGTCCAGGTAGTGTAGCCACTGTTCCTTTAACTTTAAATTTGCAAACTTTTTCGACCACTCAAAGCGCTTTACACTACATCTCATTCACTCATTCACACACATTCATACACTGATGGCAGGCAGATACCACGCAGGGTGCCAACTTGCACATCAGGAGGAAACTACCGATTCACTCAGATTCATACACCGTTGCACAGCAACGGGAGCAATTAGGGGTTAAGTGTTTTGCCCAAGGACACATCAACATGTAGACTGGAGGAGCCAGTCTACATGTATCCTTTTCCTTGTTTGTGCAAGGCAATTATTTTTTTTGGAATGTTTTGGACAATTCTCTTGATTTCTAACATGCAATGAAACGTCACCGTCAATAGTCCAGGTATTTGAGGGGTTCTATATCAAGCACACCTGATGCAACTAATGATATGTTGCATCAGGTGTGCTTTAGACCACACCTAATTTGCAAATGTGTGCTCTTATGAGGAATTCTATTCAGGGGGTTGAATATTTTTGAGACTGCAGTAGTCATTGAAAGTAGGATTTAGTGTTGAATTTGGATAAAATCCTTGTAATATTAGTTTTATTTAACTATTTAAACTGTTCTTGTGTAATTTGTTTATTGCAAACACCTGAAACATTTTAAATTTTGCCAATAAACCTAAAATGCAATGGGGGTTGAATAATTTTGATTGCAACTGTATATATATACATACATACATACATACATACATACATACACATACATACATACATACATACATACACACATACATACATACATACACATACATACATACATACATACATATATACATACACATACATACATACATACATACATACATACATACATACATACATACACATACATACATACATACATACATACATACATACATACATACACATACATACATACATACATACACATACATACATACATACATACATACATACACATACATACATACATACATACATACATACATACATACATACATACATATATACACATACATATACATACATACACATACATACATACATACACATACATGCATACATACATACATACATACATACATACATACACATAGAGTCAGCATTCTAAAGGTTAAAATTATATGGCTCTGCATATACACATACTTCTTACTGGTATAATACCCACATGTAACTGGCAGACAAATTATGCATGAGTCTCTACCTCCTAACCTACTTTACTCCTGCAGGAAGTGGCTGTGTGCAAGTATGAGTCACACATTAAACCACTCAGTGTTAAGAGGAAATGAAAGTGCAGATGCAGCAACAAAGCAGCCATATGAGCTCTGATCCAACCTCACTAACATCTCTTCTCCTTTAATTCCACAACAGACCTGGATGATTTCCATCAGAATGCCTCTCCACTCCAGGAGACTCCAGAGTGTAACCTGTGGAAAGACATTGACTGTACCCTTGATCAAATTGCATCCCGTCTTTGCCAAAATGTTTTTTTCATTACCTTGTTGTGTCTAATGCATGGGAATACCACACGTCTAGAGGTTGATGGTAGAGACAGCAAATGGGTACTGGTACAGACAAGGCTTCTCTAAAAACTCACAAAAACTTTGGCAAATAATGTGTAGTATGCCTGACAAACAATGTTGGTAAAGGCCAGGCAATGCCTCAGTCTAGCCATCCTACTCTAGATACTCCTTTTGATCATTTGATGATGGCCTTTATTGATACTTGAAATTGTTGATATGTTTTCTTAGTGGATTGAAGCTTTTTCTACCACTAAAGCTGGTTCAGCAGCAGTGGTAAAAGTGTTGCTGAGAGCGATCCTGTCCAGTTTCCTAGGCACAACCCACTCCCCACACCCCCAAATTATTGTAAAAATATGATAATTATTGTACATCTGGCAACACTGGTGTGTGTAGAGCTCAGCCCTGCTCTCATGCATACAGGCACACACAGAATGTAGAGGAGAGAGATGCAGAGATAAACATTCAATTTTTTCCCCCACTAGGTCCAGTCAGCTGTTCAAAGTGGAGAAAGCGTGCATGATTTGTGTTTGTCATGATTAGTATGTAGAATGTGAAATTTCAGAAGGTGCATTCATCATTTTGCTTCGATGCTGCACCACACAGTGATGTAAACCTGGCTCTATACTGTCATTCCAAATCATTTATCAGGTGCTTGGCTGACATGACTCTGATTGGCTGTGACAAATCAACTTGTCCTGCATAAACTTTTACATGCTACGCGCAAGTCAAACAAATGAGTTTGAAAGGAAATGGGCTTGTGTTTAACACCTTTTTTCACAGTAACCAGTTCCAGGAAATATAACAAAAAAAGTATACTTTATTTTCACATGTCCTGGACCAGTTGGAGTGCGACAAGTCAAGGAAATGAGTTTAAAAAGGAAATGAGTTTGTGTTTAACACCTTTTTGTCACAGTCATCAGTTCCAAGAAAGCATACATGTTCCCATGCAGCAGGGCGTTCAGACCCTGGTATGTCAAATAAATGAGTTTGAAAGGAAATGCTTCTTTAACACCTTTTTTTTTACAGCCATCAGTTCCAGGAAATTTAACAAAGTGTACATAAATCCATCGGGCTTTTGTCTATGAACTTGATTTGTGTGGAGTTTGTGTTTGTGACTCTCCAGCCACGTATAGTGTGTCGATCAGTTTGAGTCTTAATTTTAAATAGGCTGCCTTGACATTTGTTTCCTCTTGTCCCATGTATTTTGGCTGAAGTAGTGTTATAGTGTTGTGGTGTGCAATGTTGTGCAACATCATCCAAATATGACAACTGAAAGTAGCCATAGGTGTATCATTTCCTATCTCCAGAGATAACAGATGTGTGCTGAATCACCTGCAGGGGTTAAGCAAGGTTGTAATAGACTCAGTGGGGTTATAGAACAGGTGAACCCAGATGCAGACACAGACCAGGAGACAGGAATAAGATAAACAAATGTTTCTACCTGAGCACAGGGAAGATAGGCTGCGGGCGAGGGGAAGCTTGAGCTGGTAGTTGAGAGCCAGGGACTGAAGCTGGTGCAGGGGCAGGTTCAGTGTGGGGTCCGAGGAGACTTGAGTAGATGAAGGACATGGAATAGAGAACAGAGTCAGAGCAGGCAGGACTACAGAGGAAACAGAACTGGATGAGTACAGTCAACAGGAACTTAATGCTGAATAGCAAAACTGGTAATTTGTTGACTTGAAGTGTAGCAAACTAATGGTTAGCAGACTAAGATCTGGCAGAGTGGAAGTGTATTGAGTATTTGTAGAGGTCACACACACATAATAACACAGACTTTTCACATTATAATATCGCTACATCAGCATCACCATCCGCATCCTGTCCACCTGTATGAAGGGGAAGTGCCGTGCTATCAAGCTCATATTCATCATAAGTTTCACATTCTTTGCCTGTTGGACACCCTATAATATCGTCATGACTGGTGTACTGACTCAGAGAGCTTGGACTATGCGTCGTATGTGCTACTTGTTGTATTAGCCCTGTGTTTTACACATTTTTGGGTAACACGTTCCAGAGTCACTTTAGAAGACTGAGATACATCCACCTCAGCAGTCACATCACCAGACAACACACTCTGCTTATGAGTACTAGACAGACACACACACACACACACACACACACACACACACACACACACACACACACACACACACACACACACACACACACACACATACAAAAACAAATTAGTGTGTTCTAAGACAGCCCCTTTAGCAGATGCCAGCATCCTTGTCACCAAAACTGTTGAATTAAGTCAGCTGTGTTGAGAGATATATTTACTTCTTCTTTTTGTTCCTCATTGCTCTTCCTCCACTGCATCTCTACAGAGCTGAACTGGTGAGTTCTTTCAGCCTTTGTTGATAGTGATATCAAGTACAGATTTTTAAAAATTACATTTAAATATTTTGCACTTGATACTTCTTTTAGAAATGTACATGCATATTTGGCTGGTTCATTCTGGTTTGAAACTCTGTATTTATGATCTATCAAATGGAAGGTGAAGTGAAGTTTATGAGTTCTCATCAGATCAAATCAGTGCAGTAGAGGTAAAGCTAAACTTTCAACTTCATAAAAATTTGTTTTTCAACTGTTTTTAATTCCATAAAGCAATAGTCTGGCTCATACTAACCCTACAGTGTATTCGGTGTGCCTCTCTACAAATTGTGATTGAACAGAATCATATCATTTGTGAGGGCTTACGTGTGTTTTACAGCTAGTATATTAGTAGTAGTATTGTTGACCTGTTTTATCACTTTAGTAAGACGCAGCTGGTTTGCTGCTGTGTTGAGAAAATAAATAAATAAAATTGTAATTTTGTGGAGTATGTCGACATCAGTCTGACATCCCGGCCCTGAGTCAACGGTCCAGGTTTCATCAGATAATTATTAAAATAAAAAATAAAAAAATCTGTTATTTGTTTTTTAAAACCATGATAAACCTTGCTAACAACAGGTTAGGGCTTATTTGTGTTCTGACATATTTACAGTTGACTTCTGTTTCCTGTCTGTCCATAATGACAAATGAAAAAGGGAATTTACAAAACACAAAATTGGATGTGGTTTTGAGTTTGGTTTTCTCATTTGTAACCACAAAAAAGACCACATGTTACGTTTTGGTTTGTAATGAATAAAGAAAAAAAAACATGGGCCAAATCCACAAAGGATTGCATGGCTTTTGCAGTCGTTAAGCTGGGGCAAATGAGACAAAAAGATCTCAGATCTTCCTGAGTCACATTAATTGCTGTATTCTGACATTTGAGGTATCAGTAGAGTATGTTATAGATGTGAAATACCAGATAAGTTATATAATCAAAATAATCTTTTTAATTTCTTTTAATTTTTTGTGTGTAATGTGAACATTTTTAGTCACTCTTGAAAAAAGCATGTTGTAAATAATATCATTGTAAACTATGGGTTTGATAGATAATCAGTGCCAAAAAAAAAAACACTTCCTTGGTCCTAACTCACATGTGACTCAATTGACCAATCAGAGGCTTTGGAATTAAAACTTGAAAATATGTAAATAATGAACTGTGTAAACATTATTATGTAAAAAGTTAACTACAGTAAATACATTTTCAGTAAATTAACAAAACATATATGAATTGACCTAACTTCACATCTAATGTCAATCAATCAATCAATCGATTAATCAATCAATCAATCAATCAATTAATCAATCAATTAATCCTTATTTATATATCGCTAAATCACAACAAGTCATCTCAATCCCTTTACATATGGAGCAGGTCTAAACCTTACTGTTTAATTTAAATTACTTCACTTCTGAACCGTACGTAAAGTATTTCTAACAAATGTTATTAGAAATGAAAACTATAAAGCAGCACTTATGCTACTTTGCTTCTCAAGTAAAAATGAATCATTTTCAGGAACAAGAGTTGCAGATCAGTTAAGGGAGAGTCAGGACATTTTTACAACAGCAGTCAGCAGTTTCTGTTCTCTACTTTGACTTCAAGTGACAAGAATAAGGATGTTTCAAATGAATCATTGGGATAACTGTCAGGTATTAGAACAGTTACTCTCAGGGTCAGGGACATATAACTAATATATATATATATTAGCTTTCTGGTAGATGACAACGTTTACATGGTGATTGACAGTTAAAAATTGGGTTTATTTGTATTAAGTTTGGAACCTCATTAATGTTGATCATGGTAAAATCTGCTCTTTCTAGTTTCTACAGGTGAAAACAAATAATCACGTACATTTATGTAACATGCTTGATAACATGCACCATAGTTACCAACCCGGAAATACCCCAACTATCACATCTAATTCACTGACACAAGATAGAAAAACTTACAGTTGATTACAGCCATCCGTGAACTGAATCGTCTATCCAACTCCATCTTCTTCTTCTCCTGTACCATAGCATTATTAAGCTACTTCTTCTGTATAGTGCCATTTCAAACTACTATAGATAACTCATTTAGCCAGCAAACTCATTAGTATTCCCACTCCAACTTATCCAGTTGTGTCACCTCATCCTTGGTTCTCAAAGCACTCACAACCACACATGACCCAGACCACTCACTCTACGAGCACTTTATTTTTATTTAAATCTTGAATCTTTTCCTGCCTTCCCTCTGGCCGTAGATAGACTACTCATGCACAGAAAAGCCTGTTTTTGCAAGAGCTTTATTCCTACAGCCATATGAGCTTTCAATAAATAGTTTCTTCTTTGGTTACAAGAAATCCAGTCTGTGGTGTGTAGAGTCTCAATTCATATCGTCAGCCCTAATATAACACATACTGTATATAAGCACAAGCATAAATACATGTATTTACACATACTGTAAAACAGATAGTCAAATAGAGTAAATAAAGGTACATTACTAGTTTGTAATATACATGCATTTGGTGGAGAATAAAGAAAAGAGAATAGAATCTTTGTTGAGTGAGCTCAGCTTATGTTGAAAAAAAAAGTTAATTGTGTTTTATTTGCAGTTTCTACAACCACCAGCGAATACACTAACACAGGTTTTTACTGCCTCTGTGACACAGGACAAACTCCAGCCATGGATAATGATGACGACCAGTATGGGCTCTTCCAGGAATTACTTAATTATACCGATGACACAACTGATCCAAGCTATGTGGTCAGAAACACTGTCCAGCTCTGCATAAAGGAGAGTGTCAATCACTTTGGTGCAAGATTCATCCCAGTTTTCTACTATGTCAACTTCCTCCTGAGTTACCTTGGCAATGGGCTTGTCCTCTTCATCATCTACAAGTATGAGAAGCTCAACACAGTGACAAACATCTTCCTCCTGAATTTGGTCCTCTCCAACATTCTCTTTGCCTCCAGTCTCCCTTTCTGGGCAACCTACCATCTGTCTGAGTGGATTTTTGGCTTGGCTCTGTGTAAGATAGTCAGCAGCGCCTACTTCATAGGCTTCTACAGCTCCATCCTCTTCCTCACACTCATGACATTCGACCGATACCTTGCAGTGGTGCATGCAGTGGCAGCTGCCAAGAGCAGGAAAAAGTTGTATGCCATTATTGCATCTGTAGCAGTTTGGTGCATCAGTATTGTAGCGAGTGTGAAAGAGCTGGTTCTCCAAAATGTGTGGGAGAGTCCGTATGGAGGACTGATGTGTGAGGAGTCAGGATACGATAGCAACACCATGGATCACTGGCGACTGGTCAGTTATTACAGACAATTCGTGTTCTTCTTCCTTCTCCCTCTCTTCATGGTGATGTACTGCTACATCAGCATCACCATCCGAATCCTGTCCACCCGTATGAAGGGGAAGTGCCATGCTATCAAGCTCATATTCATCATAATTTTCACCTTCTTTGCCTGCTGGACACCCTATAATATCGTCATCCTCCTTCGAGCTTTACAGGTCTCCAGCGCCAGTAAGGAGGATGACCGGTGTACTGACTCAGACAGCTTGGACTATGCGTTTTATGTGACCCGGAACATTGCCTACTTGTATTGTTGCATTAGTCCTGTGTTTTACACATTTTTGGGTAAGAAGTTTCAGAGCCACTTTAGAAGACTGCTGGCTAAGAAGGTCCCCTGTCTCATGAGACACATTAGCCTCAGCAGCCAGAGCACCAGAACTACATCACAGAGGACACCACACTCTGCTTATGAGTACTAGACACACACACACACACACACACACACACACACACACACACACACACACACACACACACACACACACACACACACACACACGTGTGCACACATAACTTTTATTGTTCAGCATGAATAGGAGAAAACCAAAATTCACTCCATGTTCACTTCCTGTGAGACTCCTTGACAATATAACATTAAATAACCAGTTATAAAAAAAATGTAATATTATTTTATCATTAACTTCAACTTTTATTCTAGTTAAAACTTTGGAGAAAGCTTCTTATCTGAACAAGGTTACATAATGAAGGCTTATATGTATGTTTTTTTGTGATCAAATGAAAACTATGCAAACCATTTGACAAAACAATCTTACCAGAAGGTCAATGAGTAGCTGATCTGAAGCTATTGATCAAATCCCATGATGTTCATATTACCATTTGTACTTGAAGGTGGTCTATGTTGGCCTGAACGTTGGCACCTTGAGGTGAGATTGTTGTAGGTTTTTTGTGACCAAATTTGGCTTCCCACCCCAGACCCACTGTAAACACAAATCTTTAGCTCAAATTTTTAAACAAGTATTTTATTTTTGTTTGTTTGGTTTTAGCAAAGGTAATGAAAGGTTCTGTTTTGACTATTTTATGTATCTGCTTTAGACCTGCTCTTGGTCTGGTCTTTATTCTAAGTGTTTCAGTCTTGTTGATTCAGTGTTGGATTTACAGGTGTATGTTTGTAGAGATGTTGTTTATTTGACTGATCTTGTCTTAGTGCTCTAAAAGAACTGTATCTTAACTTTCCAATAAAAACACCACTAAAACTGCTCCCCTGTGATATGTGTCTTTTCATGGAAACTTTAAATTCCATTTATTTCTGTATTTTTGTGAAATTGGATGAACATTTACATCATTTCCCTTTTCTGACAGAACATCTGTAGCAGTTTCCCGTCAACTAACCGCATTTTTCTGATGAAACACTGCTGTTACGCCTACAGAGAAACAATATGAGATACAGTAAGCATTAGTAGTTCTTGAGTCAGTGTCAGTGTTATTGCCAAATACACTTTGGAAAAGCCTAAATGAAAAACATGTTTATTCATGATGAAAGAGACTAGCTAACAGCAGCATCAAAAGTACACACATTTAGTTTGAGGCATTATGCTATAAACACATATTCAAAATTAGTATTAGTTTTTGCTAGTTACAATGTCATATATATAGGTTATATATAGTGTCACATATAAAAGGTTAGAGCAGTCAGTCCTTAGTAGGGGAGACTGGGGACAGTTGCAACCGGGAACGGTTGAAGCATGCTAGAGTGATGGCACTCACACTGCACATGCTCAGTTAGACCCTCTGCCCAACAAGAATATGAGAGGCTCAATATGGCCTCTCATATTGAGCATCTGGTCCTGCTTTTATTAAGAAAAGTTGTTTCGGAGGTATGAAAGTAGCTTTTTTCATGAGCTGTATTTTTGTCATACTGTCCTGACCTTTTGTATGAGTGAATCCAAACTTACCTAGTTTGAATCATTGTTTTGTTGACTATTCAGTGACATGGATGGGATGTGTCAATGTCCGTGGCTAGCTAGCACATGATGTTTTGTCATGACTGATACCATGGGAACAGTTGAAACAGTTGTTGTCCCCATGGTAAGTTGGCTAGTCATATCTAAACAGACCACAAAACAGTATTTTTGAAGATTTTAAGTTCAAAATAGGCACAATTCATGTATTTTATTGTGCCTATGCTCATGATGAACAGAACTGGCAATTATAAGACAATGGACCAAATGCAAGAATATGTTCGTATTTTTCTTCTTAAATCTGTCGTACTTTTTTCCTGAGGTGGAATTTACGAGTGAGCCACGTCGGATTCACCAAACACTCGTATCACCAGGAAACAGTCGTAAATGACCTTCGTAAACATGATGAATCCCACCTGTTCTAAATGAACGCGCGTTCCCGAGAATAGTAAATTAACATGAATGACGCCTCCAAAATACCATATAAGGTCAGACGACCGGCAGGTTGTGGAGAAGCTCCATTCATGAAAATGGCACTAAAGACTAAGAATAAGAACTTTACGAGCTCTCAGACTGAGGTCCTGCTCTCAGAAATAGATCAACAGAAACACAGATTATTATTTAGTGTTAGTGGAATTAAAGGTCCTGAGAAAGACAAAGAATGAGGAAAAATGACCCGTGCTGTGAACGCTGTCTCAGCTGTTGCACCGTTACAGAAATAAAAACAAAAATGACTGAACATGAATTATACCAGAGGATGTCATCAGCCAGGGAGTTAAACTATTACTTCAATAAGCAATATTTCAATTAAATGAATAACAGTTATTAATAAATAGTCAGTTTATATTGTGGAAAAGTAACTGTGGACAAGTCTCTTTGTAGTTTCGGCCGCTAATATTTATATTGTAAGCTTGCATTATATCATAGTTTCAATTGTTAATTTAAATGACTGATATATCTACCTAAATTGTTAAATAGCCTACTTCTTTATACTAAATAGCCTAATAACTTTACAAACAGAGTAATGTCATCATGATTATGGATTCAGAAGAATTTAATGAACGGGACATAGTATACACTTGCTCATTACATCCCCTGTAGTTCACACCCATTACTCAGGGGTCTCTAAAATACTGACAATATAATATACACTCAGCCTGCATATCTATATTATTCATTTCTCTGTTAAGTGGTAGTCAGCATACAGTGATGTTAAAAAGAAAATCCAAGTCAGTTGACTCTGAAGCTCAACTGCTGATGTTACACATGCTGCTGGACTGCTGTCGGTTGGTTGTGTGACAGGTACGACAGGTCTGCATCACTCGTAAATTTTGTTCGTACCTAAGAGAACATCCAAAATACGAGCAAATTGGTGAATGCGGCAAATCCTCGTAAATCACTCGTACGCATGGTTTAAGAACAAATCTGTGCGTACGAGTGGTTCATGCAGCTGGCCCAATGAGAGACTAATGCTACTGATAAACCAAATAATTCCCCAAATATCTAGTTGAGCAAAAATGAGAAATTATTGTTCTATCTGTTGTGCTATGGGACAAACTAGCCACATACATTTTCCTGTGAAAACAGGAGAAAAGTCAATTTATTTGTTGTCCTATAGTGAATAAATCATCTAAAAGTACAAATTGTATTCTGTTTTTTTCAGTATGCCAAGAGTGAGGAAGAGAGTCACTAACAGAGGGGTTCCCCTCCATATTTTGGAACGAGCCTCAGATATTGTAAGAGATGAGGGCAAATCAGTCAGGGCAGTAGCCAAGGCTTTAACATATGCCACACCACATTATTCAGGTTCCACAAAAAAAGAGACTTGCAAGCGGGACATCAAATAAGAAACCGCTTGAAGAAGTATTCTCAGTAACATCTGCACATTGACACAAGGTAGGTCAGTTGCAACATCTGAATTTTTCTATTCAAATCAATGTTGTGATTGATATGTTATATTTAACTATCTTTAAATGGTATGGGTAATTAGCAGACATGTGTAAGTTTAATATGTAAAGGTTTGGTGGGCCTAGTCCAAATAGTCTCTGAGTAACTGAGAGTTATGTAAAAACTGTTGCAACTGTCCCCAGTCTCCCCTATGTGTCAAGCTGCGAAAGCACTAATATACCACTTCCTATAATGGAAATACATTAGCCACACCCCAAACACCCAGATCTTTCAAACTCATTATTTCAACCATAAATGGCCAAAACTATTACAGAGTATGTCTTAAAAAAATCATCACATCCATATGCCATATAAGGTAAGCCCAATAACAACCGTTGCGCAATCATTTCAACAGCTGAATGATGTGAAGATAAACAATAGCACATTGCGATAATATACTGTAGTGTGTGACTTATGAGAAATGATGGTTGTATTGTTCTGTTGTTTTCAGGAATGGAAATTAATGTGAAAACAGAATATTGATTTGATTTTCATTTCAAAATCCACAAATGAAAAGACATTTTAGTTTCCCTGCTCAGAAACGGCTGATACATCTATAGAGAACTTTATTTTCTATCTTGCTTTTGTAACAAACTTAATAAAATGTGAACTAATATGGGAACAGTAGAACTTGGAAGGTGAATACGAAGGTGTATTTATTCCACGCAGGAGAGTGGATTAGTGAAATGGTTGTTCAACATGTTTCATCATCACCAATAAAGAAGAAGTTTAAGTTGACAAAATGCATTAATACTACATGAATGTAAACGGATAGAGAGAGGGAGGAGGAGGAGGGAGGAGTTCAGTGCATCATGGGAAGTCCCCTGGCAGTCTAGGCCTAAAGCAGCATAACTATAGGGGCTGGTCCAAAGCAAGCCCCTTACAGGTTATCTAGGCTCCTGAACGGCACTGTCTTTTTTGGCACAGACACCTTTATTTAACAGTAGACAGACAGGAAACAGGAGAAAGAGGGGGGTGTGAAATGCAGCAAAGGACCTTCGGCCAGGATTCAAACCGGGGTCAGCTGCGTATGTGGCATGCGCGTTAACCACTTGACCACCTGCGCGCCAGTCAAATGCTCTACCACTGAGCTATACCCCCCCCCCCCCCCCACCTATGAACGGCACTGTGTAAAGGCTATTAAAGACTGCTTAGCAAAAAAATGTTTACAGCTCAAGGCTGATTAGACGGAGGTTCTGATTTTTGTTCTAGAAAATTTTGCCCCTGTGCTTATGAACAATGTTGGGCTTCTGCCATCTGCTGCCGACTCCAACCTGTTTAATTTAGAGGTTTGAGGCATTCTTGTTGTTCGAGTCCCATGCTGACTGGATTTTCCACTTATAGATGCGTATGTGCGTTTATCTCTTCTTGCATTGACTAATGTAATGCACTATTTCTTCCTTCTAGGCCTCCACCATAGCTTTGTAACATCATGATATTCATTTATTTTTCAACAGTGATTGTAATGATTTTGGAAAGCACACACAAAGGCCTGTGTGTCTAGGCTGTCAAATATAAAACATAAAGCCTGTACTAATGCACCATGCATTACAGTCACCAACATTTCTGACCCTGTTTATTGATGTCTTTCCTATAGATCTAAATGTAGATGTCACTTTAGTCACTGTTCCTATTGAAAGAGCAGTCAGTTGAACAGTCTTTGTGACTGAAGCTCCTGCCATCTGTGCCCCAATAATCAACCTTCTTTCTAAGTCACTTTCCTCTTACCATCTTGATACAAAAGCAGAATCAACTGGATATTTTTATACATGCCACAGAGTGTTAGGGAATTTTCCATAACTAATATGCACTGGGTCAAACTAGGCTTTGCGGTCATAGCAAGGCCACACTAAATGTTGGGTTTAGACACTGTCCCCCCTTGAGATGGTGGTAAGCAGTGAGTCTGCTCCTTTTGGGGAAAACATTCTGATAGTGTTGCTATAGCAGCCGAGGTCAGATATGTGTTTGACTGTTTTCCCTGAATGGGGTAAAGGTAACTGGAGTCAGAGGTTTGATATAGTGTTAGATGGAGGACAAAGGTCCTGAGTGTCGTTTAAGCAATGTTTTGTCTATAGACCAGTAGACTACATTCTGTATATTGTAGATGTGTTGGTCTGCCCATATTTGGGCATGGCTCAACCTCAATGCAAGACATCCTGGACTCCTGTCTACTCTCTCCATTGACATATGGTCTGCATAATGAAAATTTCTAGCAATTGGTGTCACCGAAGCAGGATCTCAACATAACAACGACTGGGTAAGTGCTAATTTTACATTTTATGCCTTACCATGTCTGTAGTGACCAAAATAAAAGAACCTTTTAATTCTGCAAAATCGCAAAGGCAAAAGTAAGAAAGCCCATAAATTGGCAATGATCAAAATGAAATATCCATTTTACAAAAAAATGGATACTGTATCAGAAACAATGTGATGTGTGTGTGTAATAGCAGAGTGTGTGGTGTTGTAAGGTCAGACTGAGGTCAGACCCTCGTAGGGCCACATTGTGGCTGTTTTGGTTTCTTGAGCAGCTTCGGGCTGCACTCGGCACAGGGGGACCCACTTGAGGTTTAAGCTGTAAAAAAAAAGTTTTTCGGGGATAGTAATTGACTCTACCTCGCTTAAATCAAGATTGCGGACTATCTGCTCTGTGTCCTTTGGGCGCCGGTAATTTTGTGTATACACGTTTATTCTAAGCTTCAAACCAACACTGCTGCTATTGTAAAAGAGGAGTTGGAGTCCTAGATGCAGTTGAAATTGTATGTGTATCTGATGTTGTAAAGTGATAAAAATGGGCAACGACACGTCCAGCGCAGGTAGTAGTTCGGAGTCTAAAACTACACAATTTGATTTAACAAAATTTAGAGGACAGAGAGACTGTCAAGCAGTAAGAAACACCAATGAAAATGTGGAACATACAAATCAACCTGATAATCCACAGACAGAGGCACATACACACACTCTTACAGACACACAACCAGCCAGCCCCACAAAACAGTTTCAAGTTTCCACATGCACCAGTAGGAGTTGTGGGAAGGCTAAAAGGATGGCATTTTGTGTTTCCGTTCTCTTCCCTCATGAATGACTGGACAGAGAGAGAGTGGCCGTATGAGGGGTCGTTTGAGAAAGAGAAACTGCAAATGGCGGAGATGAATGTTAATACTAACATGAGTAATCCATCCTGGAACTTTGCTTACATGAGAGAATGCATGCGGGTGTGGATAACTGTGGCTCATCAGAGATATGGAGTGCATGTGGATGAGAGAAGACCTGAAAGGTGCTCTGCTGAGTTGAAAGCTGCCGTAGAGAAAATTGCTGCCCGTGTGGAGATGCATCATATTCCTATGCTGGAAGCGGCTTTGCAGACAAGAGCTATTGAGTTGACCAACATTAAGCAAAGACATGGTGATAATTTGCGTGCGTTTGCCACAGCTATGATGTACAATTGGGCAAAGCCTCAAGCTAAAATTCCCTCTCAGCAAGAACTGCTAAGTGCTTTGAAAGATGTTGAATTTTTACGACCAGAGCTACAGGAAAGTAAACATACAATCTCCAACTATCCCAAGCTCTCTAAAACATAGTACAGACTGTTAGGTATAAACTTCTGTTTAGCACTGTAAAATCTGGATAAGAAGGAGAGAAATCACAGAAAGGGAAGAAAGGGAAGAATTGGCTTCAGAAGTCAATGTTAGCCCTCATAGCTGAGGCTGGAGACTCAAATGCATCAGATGACAGCTGTGAAGGTGGTGATTCAGAATTTGACACAGACAGAGAATTAGTTGAGAAACCAAGAGGAGTACAGTACTCTCTTCTGATATCTCATAAGAGAGCAATTTACCTCATGGGGCCAGATTTGCTTTGTAATCTCCATGCAACAATTCACTGCATTTTTAACCCTACCTGATGACAGAGCAGCCCTAGCATTTCAGTTTTTGCAAGTTGATTGTTTGTATTTTTGGACATTGCCAAATTCTAATATGTCTTCTATTTTCACAGTGCCCAGCATTCAGGAAATTGACACATCATCACCAGCATGTGCGTCATTGATGTCTGCCATGAGGCCTCTCCTGAATTGTCATTGCACAGCAACCTTTTCTTTTTTTTTCCTTCTCTGGCATAGATGCCCTTATTTGAAAGTAGAGAGACAGGAAATTACGGGAGAGAGATGGGGGTGTGACATGCAGAAAGGTCCGCCGGCCGAGACTCGAACCAGGGTCCGCCGCGTACATGGCATGCGCCCCCAACCACTCGACCCTCGCCCCCTCATTGCACAGCAACCTTTAAACTTTTGAAGCAGTATAAGGTATTGGCTAATGATTTCCTAAACAAACTAAAGGGGTTGGAGAGTGAGCATTGTATGTTTGTTGGTCCACAGGGGTGCGCTATTCCAATTCGACTGTCTGACACACAACATACACTGTTTGATGTTAAAGATTCATTTCCACACATCACTGTAGCTGTAGCGCCTGGAAAAGAGGCAAAACATCTTGGTAAAATGGTGGCTCGATGCCAAGCACTGAGAGGAGCTGTGACAGCCTCTCAAAACCAAACAATAATACACTTGGGCGAGGAACTGTATATATTATCATTAAGTGAGAACACTCAGTTACCAGAGAGCACATTTGTTTTGTTTCAGCCACCTCACCCTACAGAATATGGGCCTCCGTCAGAGCTTTCTTCATCTTTATGGGCAAAACACAAAAATCATGTAGGTTTTGTGAATTCGGCTCCACCTCATAAAGTCACACTCAAACCAAATGTCACATTGCCAGCTATCAGACAGTACAACTTGCCTCACAGAGCCATTACAAACAGTTATTCAATCTCTATTGGATCAAAATGTACTGGTGCAAACTTCCAGTCCATGCAACACACCCATTTTGCCCATCCCAAAACCCAATCGTCCAGATGAATGGAGGTTTGTGCAAGATTTGCAGGCTATTAATAATATTGTTGTGCCCACAGCTCCCATTGCAGCAGACACTAATTCGATTTTAGCCTCATTACCATGCAATTCAAAACACTACACAGTCATTGATCTATGTTCAGCTTTTCTTCTCTATACCGTTGCATCCAGATAGCCAGTATCTGTTTGCATTCACGTTCAAAGGCAAGCAGTATACATGGCGGCATTTGCCACAGGGTTATGTTGAGAGTCCAACAGTGTACGCAGCAGCAGTAAAAAGAGACCTGGATGACCTCCACCTCCCAGGGGGTTCAACACTTTTGCAGTACGCAGATGATCTTTTGATAGCCTCTCCATCAGAGGAAGCTTGTCGAACTGATTCAATCTTGCTCCTGCAGAGGTTGGCTGAGTGTGACATAGAGCATCACTGCCCAAACTGCATTTTGCCGATCTGAGGTTACATATTTGGGTCACCTCCTGAAGGATGGACAGCGCCTCCTAATACCAGAAAGGGTGAAACTGCTGGTCAACATGCCCCCCCCCCCAGAACTAAGAAGGGCATGCTTTCATTCTTAGAATGGCGAACTATTGCAGACACTGGATTTTTGAGTATGTGGCTAAGCTACGCTGCAGTCAGCTCCACTTGTGGTTTAATGGACTGATGATGTGGTACACTCAAAAATATGTGATGACTTAATGAATGTATTTTTTCAGATTACATTAATTAATGTTTTTGTTAAGAGTTTTACTTGAGTGCACAGTCCTTTTATCTGCGTATGGAGGATAAGCAAACGTATCTCGAATCACCTTTAGCCTGGTCTCGGCATATTTATTTTAACATACAAAAAGTACAGACTGACGTGTTGTCATCTCTCTTCTTCATGGCTCATACAGAACAACTGGCGGTAACCGGTAACATGGTGACGTCATGTCCTTACGTACCGTAAATCTTATACAATACAAAACAGTGCAGTATATAAGTTTACCATAATACAGGGAGTAAGGGCGCCATCAAATTACAACACTTAACACCCCCACTCGCTCTTAGCTCTCTGGGTTATCTGAAAATAAAATACAAAAACATGGTTTTCTTTTAGCCATGTAAACAAAAACACTCTGCATGTCTAAGTGCCAAACAAATCCTGAGCAAATGTCTTTAGTTTTAGCTTGGTGGCTGGCTTTGTCATTATATCAGCGATCATTTGCTCCGTAGGACAGTATTCCAAAATTACCCTTCCACTGTTTACAGTTTCTCTTATGAAATGGTACTTAATGTCAATGTGCTTGCACCTTTGCCTGTTTACTGGGTTTTTGGCTAGTGCTATAGTACCTTGATTGTCTTCGTACACCTTTGTTTCTGCATATTGATATTTGTCTATACCCCTGAGTAGTTGCTCTAAGTACATACATTCCTGTATACCTGATGCTAAGGATATGTATTCTGCCTCGCAAGTAGACAGTGCTACTGTCGCCTGTTTTCTTGTCTTCCATGAGATCAGAGAACTTCCCGCACTCAGACTGGCACAATATCCTGATGTACTACGCCTGTCTGTTACATCTGATGCCCAGTCAGCATCACTGTACACTCTGAAACCTAGTTTCCTTGTCCCACTCCTTTTGAAGCATAACTCCTGTTCTGCTGTACCTTTGAGGTATCTGAAAACATGTTTTACTGTGTTCCAGTGTTCTTCTGTTGGTTTATCAAAGTGCTGAGATAATTTACTGACCACAAAAGTGATATCAGGTCTAGTGCATGTGGATAAGTAAATTAAACTTCCCACTGCCTCTCTGTACTTTCTTGACTTTCATCTTTTCAGCATCTTCTATGTACTCTAGTTTTGCTCACATGGGGTCTCTCTGGACTTGCAGTCCTGCATTTCAAATCTCTCCAGTATTTTGGTCACATATCTCTTCTGTGACATTTTTAACTTGACCATCTGTTTGGTTAAAATCTATCCCCAGAAAATGCTTCAATTTTCCAAGATCTTTCATTTTAAACCTTTCACTGAGCATCATCTTTACACTGTTGAGTACACCCTCGTTGCTAACTGCAATGATAAGATCGTCAACCCATACAAGTAACATCACCTTTTCATTTAGTTTTCCCCTTGTATACACACAGTGATCTGCAGGATTCTGTACAAAACCATTCTCAGTCACACATGTATGTAACATAGCATTCCAGTTTCTGCCTGTCTCATAACCTTCTGGTTGCTCTATATAGAGCTCACAGTCAATTGGTGCATGTAAACAGGCAGTTTCAACATCCATCTGGTGTAGGATTAAATCTTCTTGTGCTGCCTTTTGCATGATCACTCTCACACTTGTCATGTCAGCTGTGGGTGAGAATGTCTCCTCGTAGTCGGTTCCTGGTTTTTGACTGTAGCCTTTTGCTACGAATCTCGCTTTGTATTAATCTGATCCATCTATGTCACTCTTTAGTGCGTAGACCCATCTGCCCCCCACTGCTTGCTTGCCTGGTGGCCATTGGGTGAGGCTGAAGGTCTCGTTGTCCTCCAGTGATCGCATCTCCTCGTTCATTGCCTTTTTCCACTGCCTTGACTTGGTTGACGCTATGGCGTCCGGGTAAGTTTGAGGAATGTCACATACTGCTCTATAACAAGAGTCCACGCATGTTTGCAGTTTGTCCACTGTATCCTCAGTCTCAAACTCCTGTAGGTAAGCTGGTTTCTTTCTGATTCTCTGTGGGTTCCTTCTGTTTACAGTCTCAGTGACTCTACCTGGCTGTGTGCTCTCAGTCTGTTCAGGTAAAGTCCCAGAAAAACCACTCTGCATTTCTTGACCTGGTACATTTTGCCTTTTGTCATTAACATTTTCTTCACTGTTATTGACCTTGTGATGTACATCCCTATCACCATATCCTATGCATGAGTCAGATGTTTGTGTTCCTTTTTCATTGGCTGTTTTGGTTGTGAACTTCACCAACCTGTGTTTTTGCACTCTCTCTGTGTCTGGATAGTACACTAGGTAAGCTGGGCTGTTTTTATCATAGCCAACAAATATACCTTGCTCACACCTAGAGTCTAACTTCTCTTTCTCTTGCTTGTAAGCAAAACACATTGATCCAAATTTTTGCAGTTTGGATATGTTTGGTACTTTGTCTGTGAACAGCTCGTATGGCGTTTTCTTTGTGCGCCTGCTGTAGCACCTGTTTCTAACATAGGCTGCTGTCTGCACAGCATAGTTCCATAGCTTATTTGGTAACTTACTATCTAACAGTAAGCATCTGCCCATGTTGTAGAGGGTTCGCCAACCTCTCTCTGCTGTGCCATTTTGGTGGGGTGAATAGGGTGCAGATGTCTCATGTCTGATCCTATTCTTGGTTAACAGTGCCTGGAAGTCTCGGCCTGTAAACTCAGTGCCGTTGCAAATAAAAAACTTTAGACCCAAAATACAAAAAACTAAAAGCATTTTTAATATGTGGCTTCAAAGAGATTTGTCTCTGTTAGGAAGAATTATTTTAAGTAAAGCAGATGGTATTTCTAGATTTGTATATCCAACTCTCTCTCTTTTTGTTCAACAATCTCTTTGCAAAGAAATAAATACCTTAATCAACTTTGTCTGGAAAAAAAAATGCCATCATTTAAAAAAATAACTTAGCAGGGCCGAGAGGCGATGGTGGCATGGAGTTGTTATATTATATGACTATATGGATATAAATTACACCTTTAAGACCAAATGGACCAAATGGATTCCTTTTGGTACTTTATTACACAAAACGTTTTTGAGAAAATCAGAGGACTACATTTTCTTCTGAATTGTGATTATAAAGTTTCAAAGCTTCCACTAAAATTATCTAAATTCCATCAACAAGTTCTTTCAGCAGTGAAACTATGCTTTGTCCAACTATTATCTGGAACAATGAGTTCATATAATATAAAATAAATCACTATACCTGAAACACTGGATTGACAGGGAAATAATTTACCTTGCAGATTTACAAAATGATGAAGGTGTAAATTTTAGTTATGAAGAATTTCTCAGTTCCAAAATCTTCACTATTACCCATAAAGAATATCAAATGATAAATGCTATTCCCAGTGGAATTCTCCAATTGATGAAAGGACATTTTGAGAAACCAGACGAAGAAATTTCACCCTCTTCATTAATGGTATAAACATTATGAGTCGACAATGTAACAATAAGCATATTAGGAATCATTTTTATACGAAAAGAAAAATCACGCCTAGAGGAAAATGTGTATGGACCTCCTCTTTCTCTGATATTAATAGGAAAACAACATGGCTCCTTCCACACACATTTGGTATCTCCAATAAAATCAAAGAGGTTCAATATAAAATTATCCATAACATTTACCCAACTAGCATATATCTGTCAAGATCATTGATGTTTATGTCAAATGTGTATTTTGTAACAATGAAGAAGAAACAATTAAACTAATTAAACTAATTAAATTTTTTAAAGCGCTCATCCACCCTAAATCCAGACACTCTCCTTCCACTGATAGACACAACCAAATATGAGCATGATTGCATTGCTACTATTGATATGTGTACATCACCAAGGCCAGACCTTTTACAGACACCAATACCTAACTCTGAAATTTCTCTCACAAGCTCTGCCGCCTGGCACTTCAGCGCAGGCAGCAGAACTATATGCCCTCACTAGGGCCTGTATTATCACTTCTGGTAAAACTGCCACCATCTACACTGATTCACGATATGCTTTTGGTGTAGCTCATGATGTCGGTCAGTTATGGAAAATGAGAGGGTTTGTGTCATCGTCTGGCAGGCCATTACAACATCATGCGTTGGTAAATGACCTGCTAGACGCCATTATGCGCCCGTTACAGCTTGCAATTGTGAAATGTGCTGCTCACACTCAGGAAAATGATCCTATTTCACAAGGAAATGCAATGGCTGATTTCGCAGCCAAACAAGCAGCGACTTCCTCTTCCTCCATGGTACGTCAGTGTGCCTCCAAACAGCCTGTCCATCCATTTTTGCTACCCTTAGTTAATGATGTCGTGATGCTGCAAAATCACGCTGATGATAGGGAGCGTAGTCTTTGGTTGAGAAAAGGTTGTACAGTTGATGCGGAGTTTAGCTTGTGGCTCCACCCTGATGGTCGACCAGTCTGTCCACGAGCTCTCCTACATGTACTGGCAGGTGTCACACACGAACCAGCGCATGTCGGAAGAGGGGTGATCAATGATGTTATTCGCTCACAATGGTTTGCACCAGGTATCACACAGGTCTCACAAACTCTTGTTGAAAGTTGCTTGATATGCCAACAGATGTGCAGGTCAATGGCAGGTAATCGGACGATTACTCATCTTTTTACTGCTGCTAGATGGGCTGGGCCAAGTTGCTTCTCTGCTTGTGATACGGTCATAGTTACCGAGTCCTCAAAGAGGGGGCGCCCTCTGCGGGACAGCCCTGGAGAAACAAACCAGGTAATAGAATCTGAATGCAAGGACGGAGTAATTAATCTTTTGAAGCTCAGTAGCAATAAAAATCCACATGAAACTGAAAAACAAGGTGATTATGTTGCTAAAATTGAGCCAGAAAATACTGGAGGTCCAGCACCTTCAGCTCTGTCTCGTACAAAACGACCTGTGAACTCGGTTGTTTTTAAGAGTCCCACTGATAGATGTAAAGTAGATGATTGCTATGTTGCAAGACCTGACATCTTTATGAAGAGATAGTGGACGTGGGCCACCTATGATTAGAGGTTGGTGGAGACGGACTTAATTAAGCCAGGAAGGATGAATGTAATATTCACACCCGACTTTCCTCAACATATACCTCTAGAGTTATGGTGTTTCACTAAACAACAACTGGTTTCCTCCCCTGGTTTCTAAACAATGGGATAAAAAAGGGAGAACCTAAATCTTGTAATGCTAATGCATGGTATGAAGATGTAGCCACTTCTACCTATATGTTTTTTTTGTGTTAGCCAAAAACCAAGCTGATGCTAAAACTGAAAAGTAAATTCAGCTATTAGTCTTATGTTTGATTATGCACGTGATTCAGTAATTGCTGGCTGTGTCAAAATATGCCAGTGTCAATCTATTCTCCTATGCTTAGCCCAATTCCATTCAACAAAGCTGACTATGAAAGTCTAATTGGAAGGATCTGAGTTCGAGACTTAACAATGATGCAGATGATTGTTGCAACGCCACCTATCCAATTGACTCTGTTAAATCCACAGAACATGCTGACATTGCACGACATGTTGTACAAAGTATCAATGATCAATATTTGCCAGCTGGATTTAACCACACAATCCTCCTCCGTATTATTCACAACTTGGTTTTGAGTATAGAGTCCAAATTAGTCTGACCCAAACAAATTGTTCGGAACCTCCTGAAGACCAGATGTGTGTTCCTCAACTGTACACCTCCACTATTTTGGCTGAAGCTTTAGTCTATGTGCAACCATGGACTGGTAGTATGTCAATAGGGTCAGTTAAAGTACAGGTGCATAACTGTACAGAGTCTCAGCAAAGTGAGCAGACACCCCTGAGCGACTGTTCAGTTTATTTGCCCCCTGTGCCCACTCATGCACTGCTATATGTTCCATTGTGTTTCTGAGGAGTGGGGTCAGGTCAGGAGGAGTTAGGACAGAGCAGTTGTAAAATGGTATTAAATGTCTCTCTAAAGCAGTCTCCCCTGCCCGAGAAAGTGTATTTAATTTGCGGTGATAAAGCTTATTGCTGCATGCCATGAGAAGAATCACAAGGTATTTGCTATTTGGCTTATTTGATTCCCCTGATCAGGAAAGTAGATGCCTCAGAAATAGCTTTTGCTGTATCCTCCATTGCATAGATACAGGAGGGAGTTAACATCCTCCCAACGTGTCATCAGCATCCTTTTACCCTGGTATGGTGTTTATGTGTCACAACATTGTTTTAATGATTCCAGATTTGATTGTGTGTTCGAAACGGGGTAAAGGTAACTGGAGTCAGAGGTTTGATATAGTGTTGGATGGAGGACAACGTTCCTGAGTGTCGTCTAAGCAATTTTTTGTCTATAGAGCAGTAGACTAAATTCTGTATATTGTAGATGTGTTGGGTCTGCCCATATTTGGGCAGGGCTCAACCTGTGGCATTATCTGTGTGGTTTAAAGTCTATCCCCGGAGGAGAGAATTGAAGGGAGCATCAGAACATAATGCGTACTAATCATTCATTCACTTCTCCTTGATCAAGTAAATAAACTTTATCAATGCAAGACAACCTGGACTCCTGTCTACTCTCTCCATTGACGTATGGGCTGTATAACCAAAATCTCTAACAACAGAGCATAATGGGATGTTAATTGTTTGGTTGTACAATGCACTGCACCTGTGTGGAAGCATCTGCAGTTGTACTGTTTCTCCACACATTCAGGTTTTTCCACTAATTTGCCTTGCTCTCATTTTACTCTGTGAATACAATGAGTAAGCGACTGATTAGGTGATTTTCTGTCAGAGTGGCTATGGACCATATTTTTGAACCAAATGATTTTTGAGAGTTACTCAAACCAGCCTGGGACATTCTTTCACAGCTTAAAAATGTTTCATCTGGTGATGATTTATGATTTTTGTCTTAATATAAGAGCAGTTAAAACAGGCTAGTAAAATCTGACCAATAGCACTTAAATAAGGGGGAGCAATGAACCCAGGAGAAACATTTAAAACCTAGAGTCAATAACAGAAACAGGGCACTGAGGCAGTTTGAATGTTTCTTATTTTAACTATACAGCAAATTGTTGAGTGATATTTTCTAAACAATACAAAAAAATCATAGCCTCCTCCACACAGACAGGATTTAAAAAAAAAAGTGGATATATACAGAGATATGGAGTCCTTTAAATTGCTGAATTTATATTCAGCTACTGAAATTAATTTGGGATTCAGTGTCTTGCCCAACAGCTCTACTTCCTGAGCAACAGCCTTAGTTTATAGTGCTGGGTATCAAACCTCAACACGTGATGAAATTAAATGAAATAATCATCGAAAATTGTACACTATTAAGTGTGGTGCTTGGAGATTTCTTCTTTTTTCACAAAACGGTTGTTTTTTGTTTTCCACTGATGCATTGAGCCGTTTGATATATTTTGTTAAATGATCAGAAAATGTATATTACAAAACGAAATATATACAAACGGAGTTCACATACAGATACCCAGCACAACCGTGAGACTAGGCCCCTCGGAAGGCTCCATGGTCAAACCTGACAATGAATTTGATATGTTTCCTGGAGGTGGTGCTATAGAGCCCAGCCCTCCAAGGAGCTCGACAAACGGTCCTATATTAAAAATGCTTTTAAATTATTGACTCAATGATACTGATTTTGAATTCATGTATTATACCTGCTGCTGGTTGCTAAGTCATGTTTTATGTAATATGTTCTTTTATATCTTTTATACTGAGATAAAGTCTCAGTGGGAGATGAACTCCTTGTATTCTATTTTAAATCATGTACTGAACATGTGACACATCTTGCCTTGTTTTCCGTCGGGGAACTGTGCAGGACCCTCCTGCCCCCTTGTCTCCCTCCTCATTCATTGGGTCCATGTGTTGTTGTGCGGGTCGGACCGTACCAAATGCGGCAGGGACTGGGGGTGTATTGATTAGCCCTGCAGTTCAGCAGTTGGACAGCTACTGTCTGTCTGGCTGACCATGCACCTGCAGCTCGACGTCCCATCACCCAACCGCGCTCTGTTCACTGGCTCTGTTCGGACTTTGTCGGTCAAACCCCGCTGGAGAGCCGCTCTGCGGGTTGATAAAAGAGGAGAGTGGAGAGAAGATAATACGCACAGGGCGTAGCGGGCGGACAGCCATTACTTTTTGCTTTCACTGTTAATAAAGAAAGCAGCTTCTCGGCTGTGAATCACCCAAACAACAGATAACCAAGCGGTGGGAAAACAGCAGAAGGAGCCATCAGTAGCCGCTCTATTGTCTCTGTGATTGTGACTGTGTAGATTCTCAGCGAAGATGTCTGATCTGGCCGTGTTGTTGTTACTGCCTGTCCTGTGTAACATCATCAGGAACTGCGGCGCTGCATCCTCAGTATCCTGTAAGTAGGCTAACACGCACACGCACGCACACACAGACACAGATTAGCAACTGTGGCTAATTTGGTGGTTTGGTCTTGCTGGGGCCAATGCAGCTAGGGGTGTCTACTCCAGGACTCAGCATGAGGCCACACCACCAGCATACACAGCAGTGCTGGGATCATCATTCATAACGTTATTTCAGTAACGATGAAACACACAGTAGCCTATCTCGTTGTATTAAAGACATTAATAATCACAGCATCTGTGTGATGAAGAGCAAATCATCAACCTGAAAGCATCAACATCATTTCAACACAGGGAGGGAATCAGTCATTAAATGTTTGTGTTTATGAAGCCTTCAGTTTGGAGTTAAAACAGTTTTAGTCCATATGACTGTCTAATTTCAATATGTGCTGCCAGGATATGAATAGCATATCAATAACAGTTGTACCAATTTAAAGAATAATCTGAAAATTACATTTATAAATGTCCCACTTATGTATCAAAAAAGATTTTCACACTTACCTTGCTGGGTAACATATTTAACCCCCCATATTAGCAGCTTTAATCACACATTTTATTAATGGTTTGTAACATACAATAATTCAACTGTAGGCAGACAATATTTGATGTGGTTATTAATGTAGGCTATTTGTTGGTTTTTAAACAGTTGAGGACATGGTACACTTTAGATCATGCAATGTGCTCAAAAGTTACAGAACAGCTGCTAAATGTACTACAAGGTGAGATTGTTTTCTCAGCAGTATTAAATAGTTGTAATAATATAAACGGATATATGATTAAAAAGGAACAAATCCTTACAGTGTGTTATAAAGTGTGTATTCATTGTACAAGTTTACATGAGTTGAGTTCAGGTACATGTTAAAACTATTGGTATTACTATAACTGTTTATACATCAGTTGTGGGTGCTGAGTAAGAGTTGGTGAAACCTATCATCAAACACTAACCTGTCCTTATCTCTGCATACAACCAACCAGTGTTTTATGAATCATGTGTTCATTGTTTACATACTGCTCCTAAATGCTACAGTAAATTGGAGGTGTAAAGAAATGTGTGCAACAAAATTATTTTAGAGGGGCACTCCACCACATTTACAGTAAATCTGTCAATTGTTAACATGTGTAGCAACGTGTGGGTAAACAACAACATAGTATGATGAGTATCAGTGTCCTCAGTAAAGTATCACAGGTGAATATGAGTTGGTACCATCAGGACAAAGGTCCTTAGGTTCTACCATGCTCAGAGATTGTTCATACCTTCCAAATCTCTGTTAAACAAATTGTCATATACATCGTTGGTCCATGCATTCCAGAAAAACACTGTCTTCTCATCTGAAGAATGTAATCGGCAGGGCAGCATCATTTTTCTGGTCCATCAAAAAACTGTTACAAATCACTGTTTCAAATCATTTTATGATGTGCCAGCACTAAGATTAGAGTCTGGTTAGGGTTAGGCAACCATGTGCTTTAGGTTAAGAGGAAGATGGCAGTTATGATTAAAAAAAAACAACAATTTTGACTTAATAGCGCATCTAATGATATGTGAACTAAGCACAGATAAATTAAGATAAAGGTATAAATATATTTTTTTATGTTAATAAACTATATTTTTATGTTAATCTCTGGCTTCTTCCGGCTTCATATTATATAATATAATATAATATAATATAATATAATATAATATTATATTATATTAAGTTATCACTATTGATAACTTAATGTGGAAAAAAATAAAATAAAATACAATATTTTTTGCCATATTGCCCAGCCCTGATGTTTAGCTGTGTAATCTTTTTAGTTTAGTTTCTGTGTGTAGTGAATTATTATTCTCATCATTTTTTACAAGAGACAACTGTCTTGTTATTTAAAGGACAAACCTAGAAAACATCAAAATGACCAGCCATTTTTTAAAAAACCGACTGTTCTAGCTGTAGTAGATGTCCCTGTTTAAATTTCAACTTAAGGGTCACAAGGTATCAGGTTATGTTTTTTCCGACAGAACTTTCACTAGGACCTTGCATTGGTTCTCTATGCACTATTACACTAGTACTATTTCCAGGCCAAACTCTCTCTCCCATCTCTCATACATCTCTCCCCCTCTCTCCATTTTTTGATATGAACTGTTGAATACATTTGTTTTGTATTCTGTTGTATAATCATGACATTAGATGTTTGCTATCCTTACTGTATGTATGTTTCTGTTCTATATTGAAGTAGGGTCTGACCTGGAGATATCTGAAGAAAACTTTGTTTAAAGTTTTTAGTATTTGAGAAGTGTTTACATAAACAATGTAGTTGCTGGTCTTATTCATAACCCAGTAGCTCCTGCTTCCAGAGTTAAAGCTGTTTCATTTCTACCCTTACCTCTCATGGTCCCAGTGTCGTCCTGTCCAGAGGTGGTGTTAAGTTTAAAGCTCAAATGGTAGATTTACAGAAACGCCTGCCACAGGGGCGGCACTAGGAAGGGCCTTCCTGATGAAGTCATTTTAATTCTGTAAAATAGCTGATATATCCATAAACACAAATTGTCAGTCATTTAGCCAAGCAAGCCTAAGCCTGTCTAAGAAAACATGCATTGAAGTCACTTTGTCAGACACTAAACTTGTTGTGAAGAACACAGAAGAGCACAGATGTTGCTAGTCATGTTGAACAGTTTCAGCACTGAGAACAGCACCTAGTTGACCAATGACTGAGCTACGGTTCAGGTCAGGTGATCTGTCTCAGTACCATGTACAACAGATTCATAGAACATTCTCACTCATTTCTTTAGAACTACATTTAAAGTAATAAAGACTAATTATGGATTTTTCATTCACCAATTATCATTAATGCTCAGCCTGCTGTAATTTAGTGTAGATGATCTGTGTATTTCACCATCCTCCACAGAACAAAATAATACAAGCAAGTTAACACACTTTGTACATATCACAGTCCCTTTTTAAAACAAACACAAACAGCCTTGAATGACAGACACTTTGTTTTGTGAGTTTCATTCACCACAAACATACGATGACATGAATATCTTTTCAGCAAGTTTAAGCAAAGTTAGTCATAAACTCTAAATCACTTCTTCAGCAGTCCTCACTTCCCACAGAGTTAATGAGTGAACATACCAACAGCACCACTCTACTATTGCAACCCACATTCTGGCTTAAGGGCGATTACACCAGTAGTGATAATCAACCTATCATCGAAAATGAATAGAAAATGTTAATAGAGGTATTTTTCCTGCTCCACTGCCCAGTTGAGTTGCTGGCTACTTCCCCATCTGAGGCTCCTACTGAGCATGGGACCAGGGGTAGTCCTCTGCTCCTGCGCTCACTCTCCTCCTATTCCTGTATTTTTGAACAGCACAACTTTCAACATAAGACTGTCTCTTAAACCCATTACACCACAGAAAATACTTTCACAGACCATCCCAGACCATACTGAAATGTTGTTTCCCTTCATCTATTTGCATATAGAGCACAATTTCACAGATATCTTTTAAGAAAGTGTTTAAGTGTTCTTCTCCTTCTGGACTTTCTCAGTCCTTTACTGTAGGTCAGGGGTCGGCTACCTTAGGCACGCGTGCCACGGTTGGCACGCCACAGCATAGTCATTGGCACACTGGCAGAAGCAGTATCCTCTCTGCAGCATTTAAAATCATGTTAACCATGGCACCTGTTAACCATGGCACCTGTTCTATGCGTGACCTGTCTTCTTTAGTTTAACTGACAACGTGCCCTCCCACCCACATTTCCCACAGCGCTGCGGGCCGCTGTCCTACACACATCTCCCACAGAGGGCCCTGGTTCAGATAGGTAGCTGATGGCAACAGCACTACATGTCTGAACCGGGGCCCTTGGTGTCGGTCCGGGGCGGGGGCGGGGGATGCATTTATAGTCACACAAACACACACACACGTGCAGTCACTCTCTAGTGCACGCTCTTGCTTGCTCACTACAGATTCCAGGAGATTGGATCTTATTTTGGGGCGTCAGGGAGCCGCTATCAATATGCAGTAGAGTTGGGATGTCTGTAACAATGACTAACGATGTGAGCATCTGCACTTGAACTATAGCGTCCTGTAAACAGCTGTGTCAAGCACAAGCTGCACGCTCCAGCTGTCTGCAATTAATTACTGATGAGCTGTTACTGCTGTATGATGAAGAGAGAAAGAAAAAGAAAAGCAGAAAGGTTCACATGCAGGTGGTGATTCAGTGTATTGAACAGATGTATTTCAGACACTAGTTGCTGTGATGTTTCAGTATTTACAGACCAAACTGACCCGCAGCACATGTTGAAGCTGGTGTGTAAAAGTGCACCGCTGCAGCAGTGACACACGTTGTGAGCACAGATCCGATTACTAAGATCTACTAACTTTGTTGTTTTTTACATTATAATAGAGAACAAAGTTCCAGCATCTTTGTAATAATAAGGACCTGTCTAAATAAATCTCCTCTGGGTGTCATCCTGCTCCAGTTTACAGCACGTCAGTCCCTGGTGAGAGAGGATATTCAAATAAATAAATACATAAGTCAGCTTCCAAAATTAAAATGTTGATATTGATGTTTCATGTGGATAGCAGCATTCTGATATAATATAAATGTTTTGTTTGATGCACTGATGCACTGTGGTCTCCGTTTTGACATTTCCTCCCAATGCAATATGTTTTAAATGAGTTACTGAAAGCAGTGTTTTGAAAATGGGATCCATACATAATTCCTAAACCCTTGTTGTAAATAATGGAAAATATATTTAAAATGTTCTTCCATGTGGCCTACAGTATATGGATGTTTTTGTATTTTGTATCATAATTTAACTTATGGTTTTAACTTATTGTTGATTATGGCACACTCATTAACAAGAAAATGAAAACTGGCACTCTATGTCAAAAAGGTTGCCTACCCCTGCTGTAGGTGCTTCAAACAACCATTTTTGAAATGTACACTGTTTCTCGTAGATTAAAAAACATTTTCACCCTATCACCCTGTGTTTATTATCATAGACACAAAATTAGACTGGATGACTGGATTGTGTTGTGGCAGGTGGGCCTGAGGAAGTGTCTCACTTTAAACTACAATCATTTGAAATAGTGTGCAGAGTGGCATCTGTAGAAATATTCAGGTGAACATTGATAGAATCTGAAACTTTGACCTTGGCTTACTGCTAAGTCCTCATTCACACAGGATCTAGTTGACACATCCGCTATACTTAAACTAAACATTATCAGGACGTTGAGCAATAGTGTGCATAAAACTGCATTAAAGTATGGACTGGAATGGAGTGCTGAGCTCACTCAGTCTGTCAGGCACAATGCCTAGCATTTCATGTTTGTGTACAATACATGAAATCAATGTGATCATGTTGAAGTGTGTGTCTCCGTGCAGTATGCATGTCCAAAAATATAATTTTATTTATTTTTACATAAAAAAAGTATAGGCAGCCACCTTAATAAAATGAAGGGGATATATCATCCAAAATCGGTCTTTTGAATACTTATCATTCACACTAGGGCTGTATGAGACTCCCACCCTGCGTGTGAAACAGTCACACTAAAAGGTGGCTGTAAATGTTTGGAGTTTGCTCCAATATGGAGTACAAATGTTTGGGGTGAGCTTAAATTTATGTCACATTATGTCAAGTTGGGAAAAAAGTATATGAGTATAGAAGAAGCATCCAACACTTCTCCACTTTTCATCAGTGTGCTCAGTTTGTTGCAAACACTCCATTGCATATTATTTCAGTAAGAAGTCAGATTCCTAGATGTGTGCCCAATTCATACAATTAATAAACAATACAGTACAATACAACTACAAACTGTGTCTTGCTAATCCGGGATTTTGCAGAAAACTAACAGCATAGGAGGGGCAATATATTTGAAATGATCAAATCATTTTTGTTTCTCAGAAAGACTGGCTATGGGTGAAATGTTGAGGTTGTTTTGCAGGATTATTGTCAAGCAGATCATTTTCTTTCTCCTTTAAAATGATAAATACAAGCCTAGAGCCTTATTTTGTAATGCATATGAGGAGGCAGGCTCATTACCATTTTCTGCACCTGTCACACACACAGTTGAAGCTGTGAACCCTCCCCCCTCCTCTTATCAATGCTGATGAATGTGTGGAGAACAAAGACCACCCTACACACACACACACACACACACACACACACACACACACACACACACACACACACACACACACACACACACACACACACACACACACACACACACACACACACACACACACACACACACACACACACACAATAGGAATCTGTCCAATATAAGGTTAACAAATGACTAATACAAATTATTGATAAACTGATAACTGATAGCTTTGATAGCAAAAACAAAGAAACATTATTATTTTTCTATTTATTTGTTATTGAGACTTTGTGATTTTAAAGAAAGACTTTTTTTTTTATGGATTTCACTCAGTTGTAGTAATATTTTGCCAATAGCAGTGACATTTTCATACACACCAACATTTGTTCAAAAGTATTGAGACAAGCTTTATGGTGCAAAATTACTACAATAGAATGAATTCTTTGTAAAGTAGATCATACTGACCTGGAAGAGAAGATGACGATAGGTTTGAACATTAACACCTCCAAAACTGAGTAGATGTGCATAAATTCAGCACCACAAGCACCATTCAGAGCTCGGGACCTTATTCATTTGAAATAGAATTGAAGTGTGTCGACACTTATTATCAAAACATGTATTTAAATATGCTAACATGAAACTTAATGGTTTCTCAAAATAGCACAGTCAAGCGAGTGTGAAGTTTAGTATATTTGAAATTGAACTAATTATACAGCACCAGTCAATGGTTTGGACACACTTTCTCATTCAAGGGAATGGGAATATGTGTCCAAACTTTTGACTGGTAGTGCATATCATTAATACATTAGTACAGTAGTGCTGCTGGCCTTTACAGACTTTATCACTGATGATGTGCAGCTGACATCTGAGTCTGTTTGTATCTTTTGTGCAGGGAAGTGTGAGGACAGCCTGGCCACTCCTCTCCCCTACAGCTCCTTCACCAGTTCATCAGTGCATGCTCGAGACCATGGAGCTGGTTACGCCAAACTCAATCGGAAACAAGGTTTGCCTTTTGTAATGATATTGTTTGCAAACTGCTGACTGCTGCATGCTTGTTTGGGATGCTTAACTTCCAATATGCAATGCTAGTAGGTACACAAATACAAAAGGTGATGGGTGTATAATGATTTGTAAATGATTTATATAAATAAATGAATATGAATGCTGAGAGTTCCTTTCCCCTCTCACCCTGTCCACCCCTCTAACACCCATAAAACCAGGTGCTGGAGGGTGGTCGCCCTCGGATACAGACCGTTATCAATGGTTACAGGTGGACCTGGGTTCGAGGAAGCAAGTGGTTGCTATAGCGACACAGGGTCGTTACAGTAGCTCTGATTGGACTAGTAAATACATGCTGCTTTACAGTGACACACAGAAAAACTGGCGGCCTTATTTACAGGATGGAAACATCTGGGTAAGGAACATCTTATGTCATGTATAGAAATGTCATCTTATCTCATCTAAACCTTTCATCCTTTAAAACCATATATTACATGAAAAACAATACCAAGACATTATTTTCATACTGCTAGAATCAATGCAACTTAGTCCAGTGACTGTTAGAGATGTGTGTTAGGGATACATGTATGTAATAACTTTGAATGGTATCCTGCATGTGTTTCAATTTATAATTAGATGTTTGAGGGGAACATAAACAGTGATGGTGTGGTTCGCCATGAGCTGCAGCATGCTATTCTGGCTCGGTACATCCGCTTCATCCCTTGGGACTGGAACAGTGAGGGACGCATCGGACTACGTTTGGAACTCTACGGCTGCTCATACTGTGAGTAGGAGTTTACAACATGAATCTACCAAACAACCTATCGTATTTTGTTCTAGAGTATGTTTTATCAGGGCAGTAGGGGTGGTGTGTGTGTGTGTGTGTGTGTGTGTGTGTGTATAAATATTGTGAATACATTTTTAAAGGTCCTTTTACACTCTAACGCACAGTGAGAGATTTGTGTACACATTCACAAATCTTGGTATGTTTGTAAACCTGACAATCTAGTCTTACATCAGAATGTGTGATAGCTAAAGATAGTTAGTGACTGCAACAAATAAATGACTAAAACCGATTGCATGGCTATTGCTGGATTACATGGTAAAATGGTCCCTACTGTATATGCCAGGCCTGACCAACCCGCGGCTCCCGAGCAGCATGCGGCTCTTTGCCTGGTTTCATGCGGCTCTTATGTTCATATCGATCTTGAGTTTGTGTTTTTTTTTTATGTGTAGCCTATGTGTATGTGTATGCATGTTTGCTTGAGTTCAATATTTTCATCTCACGAAAATGCGCGTTTGACCCACATTTTCGGGAGGGAAAACCTTATTGTTGAGTAAACAATTTGTGTCAAGTTCGCTCAAGTCACCAGCGCCGCCCTGAATAAGCAAACAGTCAGATATGCAACACTGCACTGCACCAAAGCTTTGTGACCCGGTTCCGTGGTCTAGTACAACTGAAAAGGCCACAGATTACGTTACTCATCGACCCGTTTAATGCGGAGACGGACTGTTTGAAAGCCCAGCTAGTCACAGATGAGGCTCAGTTGGAGATGATCGATCTCTGTGAGAAGGACCAACTGAAACCTGCTTTAAGGGAAGGGACCAGTGAGTTCTGGAAAAGTGTGCCAATGGAAAAATACCCCAATGTCAAACGGGCTGCGGCCAAGATACTGTCCATGTTTGTGTCAACATACGTCTGCGAGTCTGTGTTTTCTACCCTGAAACACGTGAAATCAAAGCATCGATCTGTTCTGACTGACACACACGTGAAAGAATTGCTTCGAGTGGCAACAACGGAATACAAGCCAGATATGAAGAGGATTGTTCAAGGCAAGGAATGCCAGAAGTCCCACTAACTAAGCAACGTGCATAGTAAGAGAAAAACGCTATTGTAAATTGTTATATTTTTGTTTATGGACTTGGTTGTGTGTGTGAGACAGTGCACACGATGTTCATTGTTGAAAATGACTGGCCTGTGGTCTCAGTACTGTAGGAGTCCATTGCTGTCATTATCATGTTGTGTGTGACATTTACAGTACATTTGGCTGAGCAGAAGTGTGTGTGTGTGTGTGTGTGAGTGAGAGAGAGAGAGAGAGAGAGAGAGAGAGTGAGAGGAAGGGATGGGGGGGTGTTCATTTGTGCCTGTGTGTATGATGTGGCTCTTTGCAGTAACACAGTAAAACATTTGGCTCTTAGTCTCTGACTGGTTGGCCACCCCTGGTATATGCAGAGTTATATCAATTAGTGAAGATCTTTTTCAGGCAACTGTAAAAACAACCTTCTCTGTATCAGCATGTAGATGTTGTTTAATGTTAGATACAATCTACTGGTCAATATTTGACTTTGTTTAATTGATGAAATGTATCTATCCATCCTGTTCTATCTACATAATCATGCTGCTGTGTTGATCATTATTTTACTTAACATTCACTGACACAGCTGTCAACCAATCACTGTGGAGATAATTAGTTCATCAATGAGACATGATGTCATCCTTAGGGACAGGGTCAACTCCGCCCTTTGTCTCAGATCAGGAGTCCTCTCAAGTCCTAACTTAAAGTTGCTCTCAGCATCTTTGTGATTTTGGTCTAAACTTTTAATACTACTTAGAAGGAGTCCTAGTGGAAAGATGAGATTCTTTATGAATATGACTCCTAGTCTATGTTAAGAGTGTGAATCTGCTCAGGAGATCATTTACAGATAAATGAAGGTAGTGTTGAGTTTTCTGGGTGCGGGACAGGTGCAAGTTTGCCAACTGGACTTACTATGCAGTGGACTCTAGTCTCTAACTTTAAAACTTGTTTTTCACTATCATGTTCACATGCTGTTCCATTGGATAGTTGTGTGGTTTTAGCTACTTATAATGTGTGTCTGATGTATGCATACCACACAGAACCCCCCCCCCAAATATGTCAGAGCATATTTCATATACTGCTTATGGATATGATGAGCACTAAACAAATGAAGGGGTACCCTCACTACGGGAAGAAATTAAAGAATAATCAATACTAATTCATTTGGGGCCAAACAGTTAATATAGCCTCAGTTAATCATAAAAATGAGAAAAGTGAAGGAGTAGAATCAGCCCATTATCACAATAACATATGCACAATGATCACAAAACACTTCTCTTTAATTAAGGAATAGTTATAAATTGTTCTACCACTACAACTAACAGACAAACAACAACAGATGTGTATGGAAGACTGTACAAATAAACAGATGTGTGTGTGTGTGTGTGTAGGAGAGAGGAAATTATGCAGAGAGAAAAAGGGGATGTGCGTGTGTGTGTGTGAGAATGTGTGTGTTTAGGAGCGTGGGGAGGCGGATACGGGGGCGTTTCCGCTGGACAAAAATGGCACAATGGAGCCGACTTGTAGTCACTGCTCCCAAACACACCAGTTCAACATGACATTAGTACACTCACGGGACGTCAGCGGGCTGGAGCGACGTCAGGTACCTCACAGCTAATGATGGACGAGAGTCCAAAAGGGGATTATGGGATCCTGAGTTCAGCTTGATTCAAACCCAGACCAGTTAGGGCCGGGGGAAAGGGGCGCTGCTTGCCCCCATGGTGGTTTTCCTTTGTTGAGGGGGCGCAGGTCACGCGAATCAGGCCTTGATCTTTCTTCTAGGCTGCATTTCATGCTTTGTCTTTCAACAGACAAAGAAAAGCCATGTGCTCAGTCCACCATAGCCTTAAGTCTAGGCCTCAACACAGATTTAGGGCACAAAAGAGTTAATTTAACGTGGTCCATGAAGCCAGCACCAGATTTGACGGTCCTGGATCCAAGCTGGATCTACTCTATTGACAGAACGTCTCATTACATTTTTGGTTTGGTTTTGTCTCCCAGGGGCAGATGTGATCAGTTTTGACGGCCATGGCATCATCTCATACCGCCTCAGAAGTAAAAAGATGAAGATTGTGAAGGATGTAATCTCTCTGAAGTTTAAAACCACGGCTAGAGATGGGGTGCTGCTCAATGGAGAGGGACAGCAGGGAGACTACATTTCCCTGGAGCTCCGCAGGGCACGACTGCAGCTCAGCATCAACCTGGGTAGGCATCCATAAAATCTATGTGGTTTTCTGGGGTAGTCTATTCTATTGATTCTAAGAACTAGTATCTACTGCTAAAAATGACATGATAAACATTAACAACCTGCTCCTGTCTGTGATCTGCTCTCCTCTTTCTAGGCAGTAACCAGTATGGTTCCATCCAGGGTCACACCTCTGTGACCAGTGGGAGCTTACTGGATGATGACCACTGGCACTCAGTTGTCATAGAGCGTTACCGTAGGAATGTCAACTTCACCCTGGATCACCACGTTCAGCAGTTCAGGACCAATGGAGAGTTTGACCACCTGGACCTGGACTATGAGGTAAAGACTCCCTGTGGGTCATACTTCATCATCTCAGCCTTATGTCACTGGGACTTTTGTGCTAGTACAAAGGTGAGTTACTTAAAAACACAAATAAAAAAGAAAATGCATTTAATGAAATAGATTAGGATTCCACTTTTAATTGAAAGGTAATTATCTGATTATGTAGAGTTCCTGACAGTGAGTGTGTGTTGCTCACAGTAGTAGGATCAGTGTCACTCCATATTGTCCACTCTGTTGTGTCCTCAGATCAGTTTTGGAGGGCTGCCTATATCAGCGAAGCCAAGCTCAGGAGGCAGAGATAACTTTGTGGGCTGCATGGAGGGAATCACCTACAATGGAGACAACATCACTAGCCTGGTCCGCAGGAACAAGGTGGACACCTCCAGCTTTGTAAGACAACTCTTTATGCCTCTGAGTGTGTGTGTATGAGTGCGTACATAGTTTTTATTCACCAATCTTTGTCTTTAGAGTAGAATACTACCTAAAAGAACCTTATAATCCTCAATAATTCTATTTGTTGACATAATTGTGCAGAGTTAGTTCTTTTCTTATGTGCACTAAAACAATATATTGCTATTGAGGACAAGTAATTACTTGTCTGCCACTTGGTGGAAACTATTTCAAAAAGGTGAATATTTTTCCCATAGTGATCTGTAATGTCAGATACAGGTATTACTTGAGCTTCATAGGGACTGTGAACTTTGCTTCTGTTGGTAAAATAAATGTGCTCCAAATAACCAACTTCTTTATATTTTACATTTTGCACAAATCCACCTAAAACAATGTGGTGCAAATAGTTCTTCCTCTCACACCAAGGATCATTGGTTTGATCCTCCCTCTTGTCGTGTGTGTTTGTATGTGTATGTGTGTGTTTTGTTGACCAATACAATACAATACCAACTTAGCCTGGGAAAATAGTTGTATGATGTCCTCAAAGAAACTATAAAAGAAGGAAGGTTGATTACGTCTGTTGGGACCTTGTAATAATGGGGAAGCCATTATTTAGGGGAGTGGATCTAGTCTCATCACGGGAGCACCATTTGTTAGAACTCATGTAATAGAATTTTTGTATTAGAAGTTTCTCTGAAGAAAAGCACAGATGATGGAGTGATGAATCCTTCTCTTTTACTCAGTACATGCCAGCATGGAGAAGGACACACAGTCAGATGTTATACTGTACCTCCCAGTGGAAGTTGAATAAGACAGGATGACAAAGTAATAAAGTACAACAAATGAAGTCGTAAAGTAACAAAAGACAGAAACCCTTCAAAGACTACTGATATCATGTGCTGACCCCCTACTAGCTCTAAAGATGGTCAGTTGTGCTCTTGATGTCTTATCTAGTATAACAAAAGGCATGAGGCTCAGGTGTTTACAGCTGTTACAGCCCACCTGACACAAACATTCCCTCACACTCATGGTCATAATGGTCTCACTAAGAGAACACTAACATTGTAGGGTTTAGTAATCACTAGAAATAGTGAACTCACTGCTGAGCACCAACATGTAAGAACCAGCTCCACTAAGGAGTGACTCCTATAATGTAGTGATAGCCTTGCTACAAGGCAACCATACATGTAAGAGTAGAAAGGAATGTGTTTGGTTATTATTAATGACTAATAATTATCTTACATAATTATTAATCATTAACAAGAAATTAAAGAATAATCAATTCGAGAAATAACCAAACTGTCTGATTAGCCTCAATCAGTCATAGAATTAAAAAAGGATGAAGGCGTGAAACTCTGAGCTCTGTCTATTGTGATCAGACACTTATCATAATAACATATGATCAATGGTCACAAGAATGCTTCTCTTTAAAGCTATAACAATTAACAAATTACTAATCAACAAGTTAATCAATGAAAAGTTATTACTAAGTTGTACTACCACTATAACTAATAGACAAACAACAACAGATGTGTATGACTGTACAAATAAACAGGTGTGTGTCTATGTGCGTGTGGACACAGGGAGAGAAGGGTGTGTGTGAGGGGGGGCGGGGGGGTGCTCAGGAGCGTGGGGGGTTCGAGCTGATGGACTCCGCAGTCTTGTCACACAAGAACAGGAAGCAGATCCGGGGGACCGTTTCTGCAAAGTGGCGTGAGGGTGCCCAAACACACCGGCTCAACAGCAACACACGTGAGGATGAACGTGGCTAGGATGTAGCTTAGCTTGTATCCTATGCTACCTCACTAACACCTGAGTGGTGTGGGATGTGAACATGTGTAGGTGTGTGTGGTTAGTAAGAGGAACAGAGAAAGAAAGAAACGGAGATTAAGAGACAGAAAGTAGCAAAGCTTGGTACACAGGTAACCTGTGCACAGCACAGAGGCTATGGACACGGGTACCCTGATACTGGCTGACTAAGCTTGTCGTTTCTCTCGCTCAAGATGGCGCTAACCCACTAGCAAGCTAACTTGCTAACACAGGTAGAACGTGATTGTAAAGGAAATACAGTAGCTTGTCTTTCCACACGGCAGGGCCACTGATTTCCCCTTGCAAAAGCACAGTAACACGAGTCCTAGCGGATTAACAGAAACAGTTTAGCATGTCACTATGACAACAACTGTAAACAAAGCACAGCCTTTGATAAACTCTGCCCAGACGAAACCCTTTACTGTCCTTTGGTGGCGAGCGGTGTGTGGCACATCTGTGTTATCTTAGCTGAATTTTAAGGGCACATAGGCTTTATATGGCCTTCTAGTCCACAGAGATAACAAATTGGCTTTTTACCCAAAGGTAAAATACAAGGTACAATATCATCATTTTCAGTTAGCTTTTCCAATCTGGGCTCGTAGTGTGAATGAAACTGACCGGTAGAAGCTATGGTTGGATTTGCAGATATGGAAATGGGCTCAGCTTGAGCCTGAGGATAATGTGGCATGGAACGTAAGGCCTCCAAATCTGATGGGTTAGAGTCTGTTGACAGGGGATCAGGCAGTGGAGATGTTCGGACCCGTGCTTCTAACTACAACAGCTGAAACTGATGTTGAATAGCTTTAAACCGCTGTTCCTGCTTTGCAGTTATCTCATTCTGCCTTGCCTCATGAGCTGCCCAATATGAGCCTGAAGAATGGCAACCAGGTCCAACATGGTTGGCTCTTTACCTTCACCCTCAGTGCTTTCCACCGCTCCAGAAACTCCATTGTCTTCCTCCTCATCACCAGCTGGCTCTGATGCAGGCCCTCCTTGTTTCCCGCCACGTTTTCCTGCACAGTGCATTTTTTAAATTACATTTTTTATGCCGGGGGGAGCAACAAAAAAAGAACATATCCAACAAATTGAAAGGGAAAAAAATAATTCCTGTGTTCCTCAACTGGATGATCCCACCACTGCCACCAATTGTCAGGGATCAAGCAGTGAGGCAATGAGGAGAAAAAAATAGGGTTTTATTTACCCAAAAATGAAATATTTTACAAAAACCAAGACACTTAATAACTAAACCTATAAAAGAGGTCAACAAAAGATAGCTATACTCAATATAACAACAAAGAACTGAGATGTGAACAGAACAGACCTGACGTAACAACATAATGGAACACATATATAGTGGCTTGGCCAAACCAAATAATACACAAGGGGGGGAAAAAATGGATGCCAACTACAACTAAATATAAAGCAAGCTTACTAAATCCAAATCACTCCCATGGTCCAGCCTGATGAGCTTGGCCCAAGATTTAAGAGCCTCCCACCCTTAGCCCCACCTTTTGTTCCACCAGGAAGAGGCTCACAACAAAGAAAGAAATGATATATAGATACAGAAAATTATACAGAACCCTACATTGCTTAAATATGTGCACTCCGACAATGCAAGGCTCAAAGTAAATAAACCACTTCTAAATCAAACAAACTGTGTAGTATCAAATTGTGTAATGTTAATAGTTTGGTGTGGCTGTGTAGAAAATCAAACTAAAGTGGAGAGTGTGTGTGTGTGATGTGACCCTGTGTGGCTGTGGCCATCACACCCTCGGTTGTCCAGAATTACTCAAAACCGGTCCTTACCCCTTCAACTTCTAAAAGCAAATGGTACGGTTGTCTGGACTTACAGCTGATGCAGGTTGAAATTTGTTCCAGTCAGCATTGACTCAGCATGTTACACACTTTTGGACATTTTGAAATGTTAACTTGAAAAGCTGACTGGGCACTTTTATACATATATTTTTTACAAGACAGTATTTCTTGGTGAAAACTAAATGCTCCATTTTCTTCATGTGCTAGTTCTTTTAACTGTGTGCTTACTGTTTGGTGCTGAGCAGGTAGTGTGCAGTGGGTTAATTAGGCTGATGAAAGCAGAGTTTGATCATTGGAAAACCAAAACAATGAGCTGAACATGGCTAAAACACTGATGATCATTACGTGTGGCTTCGTCACTACAAGTTATACCTTTCACATCACATATAATCAGTCAATCCACTGATGATGGGAAGATATTGATTAGTACAGTTATAAAACTGAGATAAATGGTCCAGCCATTCAGATAACTATTTGTCAGAGAGAGGATCAGAAGAGCAAAATAAAAGTTTGGGGTTTGACCAAGACTTTGCACTGTCTAGATTACTGTATGTATAATCTTTGGACAAGAATTGACAAGTTTCACACACAAAATAAAACTCCTGAGTCTGAATAGTAGTCTATGGTTTACGGTCTCACCTATAGTCTATGATTGAGCTCTTCTTGTACTAATTTCATTCCTCGCTGTCTCTTTCTCCCTCTGTAGCGCAATCTGACTTTCTCGTGTGCTGAGTCCAACTCCTTCCCTGTTTTCTTCAACTCCACATCCTTCCTGCGGCTGCCGGGTCAGAGTGACAGCGACACTCTGTCAGTCAGTCTGTCTTTCAGGACGTGGAACCCCAACGGGCTGCTGATGTTCACAACACTGGTTGATGGTTGGGTGGAGGTGGGGCTGACCGAGGGCAAGATCACAGTCTACATGAATGTGACGCAAATGAAGAACATACGTATTGACATCTCATCAGGTGAGCTCAATTAGTTCAGTTACTTTTCACTGCCTAATCTTTTCTGTTATCTGGCCGTTTTCCTCATAACAATATCAGTTATTGTTGTTGTATTAGTTTGATCCTGTTTAAGTTAACTGACTAAAATGTGTATTTCCTCTTAGGTTCAGGTCTGAATGATGGACAGTGGCACAGTGTCCATCTGAATGCACTGGAGAATTATGTTATGCTCACAGTTGATGGAGACGAGGCATCCACAGTCAGAACAGTCATCCCCTTCCAGATCCAGACAGGAGGAACATACTACTTTGGAGGTGATGCACTCAAAAATACAACTAAGCATCCAAATAACTTTGTATGTTTCATTAAGTGGAGGCACGACAGCACATTTTTCTTTTCAGTCAGTGAATCAGGTGACCTATGACATAAGTCTCATAAGTTTCTTTTAGTCAAGTCAAAGTTTATCCAGACATATTTGAAGATGTATATAAAATATTCTGAATAATAATTTGTGTCTGATATGTTTTTCCATAAAAAGTTGTATTGTAAACTTAAATTGCAAACCACAGCCTCTTGGAGCTTATTGCTTTAATTTATGAATATGCAAATATATTTCAAGATGTCTCCTACTTCACTGTAGTAAGAGACAGAGTCCATTCTCACTTTTGTGCACTGGAGGTTTCAAGTTTACACAAGACAATTGTAATCTAAATGAAGACCACGATTGGCTCCAAACTACTTGTAGTGTCACAGATAATGCAGAGATATATTTATGTTTCTCCTATATAATATTCTTAGCAGTGTGGAAAAGGCTTTTAAACAATACTTAGACCTTTATGTTGAAAATGATGTTGAATTTGTTAACTGGATAAATTAAATGTAAATAAAAGTTGGCTACATCAGTGGGGGGGACTGGGAGTGAAAAGAGGATTAACCACTGTCCTTAACCTTCAAGGTCAAGGACAGTAAGAGCTCATTCCGTCAGTATTTCTCCAGTGGTTGAAATACTTACCTTTGATTTCATCTGATTGTCTCCAGGCTACTTCCTGCACACTAACATCCGGTCACATCAGCGCTCCTTCCAGGGCTGCATGCAGATGATCCACATAGACGACCATCTAGCTGACCTCAGGGCTGTGGAGCAGGGCCTCATTGGAACCTTTGAGAATGTCAGCCTGGATATGTGTGCCATTATAGACAGGTATCCAACTGAATCAGATTTAAACACTCATTGGGCCAGATGCAAGAATATGTTAGTATTTTTCTTCTTAAATCTGTCATACTTTTTTCCTGAGGTGGAATTTACGAGTGTGTCACGTCTGATTCACCAAACACTCGTATCACCAGGAAACAGTCGTAAATGACCTTTGTAAACATGATGAATCCCATCTGTTCTAAATGAAGGCACGTTCTCAAGAATAGTAAATTAACATGAATGACGCCCCCAAAATACCATATAAGGTCAGACGACCGGCAGGTTGTGGAGAAGCTCCATTCATGAAAATGGCATAAAGACTAAGAATAAGAACTTTACGAGCTCTCAGACTGAGGTCCCGCTCTCAGAAATAGATAAACAGAAACACAGATTATTATTTAGTGTTAGTGGAATTAAAGGTCCTGAGAAAGACAAAGAATGAGGAAAAATGACCCGTGCTGTGAACGCTGTCTCAGCTGTTGCACCGTCACAGAAATAAAAACAAAAATGATTTAACATGAATTAGATGCCAAAAACATCTCGCTAGGGGATGTCATCAGCCAAGGAGCTAAACTATAACTTCAATCAGCAATATTTCAATTAAATGAATAAAAGTAATTAATAGTCAGTTTATATTGTGGAAAAGTAACTGTGGACAAGTCGCTTTGTAGTTTTGGCCGCTAATATTTATATTGTACGCTTGCATTATATCATAGTTTCAATTGTTAATTTAAATGACTGATATATCTACCTAAATCGTTAAATAGCCTACTTCTTTTGCAAACAGAGTAATGTCATCATGATTATGGATTCAGAAGAATTTAATGAACGGGACATAGTATACACTTGCTCATTACATCCCCTGTAGTTCACACCCATTACTCAGGGGTCTCTAAAATACTGACAATATAATATACGCTCAGCCTGCAGATCTATATTATTCATTTCTCTGTTAAGTGGTAGTCAGCATACAGTGATGTTAAAAAGAAAATCCAAGTCAGTTGACTCTGAAGCTCAACTGCTGATGTTACACCTGCTGCTGGACTGCTGTCAGCACAGACCTGCTAACACCTGGGATGACAACGCAGGACAAGCCGGCAGAAGAAGTTGGAGATGAGGGTAACAGTTCAACAGCTGTGTCCCCCCCCCCCAAAAAAGACATGATATCGTTGGCACACTGCCATTAGACAATTAGACAGTAACAGTCATGTTTTATTGCTTTGAAGGACTGCAGGTTGGTTGTGAGTGAGAGGTACGACAGGTCTGCATCACTCGTAAATTTTGTTCGTACCTAAGAGAAAATCCAAAATACGAGAAAATTGGTGAATGCGGCAAATCCTCGTAAATCACTCGTACGCATGGTTTAAGAAAGAATCTGTGTGTACGAGTGGTTCTTACATCTGGCCCATTGTGTGATAATGAAAGTGAAGCCCCGGGTTAGCAATTCTGTTCCCTCACAGCAAATATCCTGGGTTGGATATGGGTCCCTGCTGTGTTCTCATGAGTTTCCTTCCACTGTCCAACTGTATATCATATCAGGTGTGTCCCTAACCACTGTGAGCATGGTGGTCGCTGTTCACAGACGTGGAATACATTCAGCTGCGACTGTAGCAGCACTGGATACACTGGAGCTACCTGCCATACATGTAAGTGCACACACACACACACACACACACACACACACACACACACACACACACACACACACACACACACACACACACACACACACACACACACACACACTACCTAAAAGTGCTTTGTGTCTGATGAGCTGTGTGTTGTGTCTCCTCTGCAGCAATGTTTCAGCAGTCCTGTGAGGAGTATAAACACCAGGGTAAGAGCTCAGGGAGCTACTGGATCGACCCAGATGGCAGTGGATTGATCAGCCCCTTCAGAGTCAACTGTGACATGACAGGTGAGACATCACAGTGAGAAGGGTGTGAGGTCTACAGTCAGTTTAATTTTGGCTTTCACTCTTCGTATTTCCAAGAATAGCTTTTATTAATGCTTGCTACAGAATGTTGTACTTTCAGCACTTATGTTCAGGAGCTATGCTTATGACACTATGTCACGAAATGTCTTCCTTTCGTATAGAATGATCTGATAACAATGTATATAACCATATATATAACATATAACCGTATCTGCTAACATACTGTATAGTGCAGTTCAATCTAATGAAGGGTTTTACAATATGTTGTCTTTCTTTCTTTTAGAGGAAAACGTTTGGACCACACTGAAGAACAACCTGTCTCCTCAGACATCAGTCACCACTGCAGACAAGGAGGGGAAGGCAGTGCTGCAGATCACTTACAATGTGACTGATGAACAGGTACACCATGACCATGTATTTATTTGATCTTGTTTGCCTGCTGTGCACTTTGCTTGGATGTGTTATGTTTGATACACTGTTAGCGCAGCCATCGTGGGTAATTAAGGATTAAGTAACTTGCCCAAGAACACATCGACATGTGGACTGGAGGAGCCGGGATTCTAACCTCTCATCTTCAGATAAGTGGATGACCCACTCTACCTCCTGAGGCCACAGCCCCCCATAGAGCATTTGATAAGCATGGAGTTAAACAACAGATTAATTGAACAGTCTGACAGATTTTTTCATAACCAAAATTTAAGTTAATAAAGACTAATATGGATGTTTCATTCACCAGTTGTTGTCCCTGCTTAGCCTGTTGTTTAGAGTGGTTTTTAGTTTACAGTGTCAGCCCTCGTGGGCCCCCTCATGCTAGAGGCCCAGACAGGCACTAAGTTCAGGCCAGTCCATTCTGCTAGATGCCACTAAACATACATACATACTGCACATTTAAGTAAAACAGAGTGAATGAAAATGACTTAAGGCCACTTATTCCACATAATGGCTCAAAATTCCATTATCACTAATACAACAAAAGTTTCATGTCATACTCACCAGTCTGCAGTCTGCTTGCCTTCAGGTCAGTACAGCAATACTGTTTGTACTACTACTATTTTTTCTATCTTAAATGATCATCAATCTCTCTAGTCTATTCAGTACTAGATAGGTCTAATCTGTTATTGGGTAAACATGTTTAATTCAACACTGATATGATGGAATAATGTTAAACACAGTACCAATCAAAAGTTAGGACACACATTCTCATTTAAGACAATGGGAAGGTGTGTCCAGACTGTGTGACTGTGCCATTATAACACTGACATAATCAATAATCAAATAGAGAAACAGTAGTTTAGGCCACAGTGAAGCTGGTGGGCCATATGCAGTTGTGCCAGTCGACTGCTGACTGTCAACATGGAGAGGATTATGAAGTGTTGCATGTGAAACTCCTTGTGCCGACAGATCATGTTAAGACAAGGTGTCTTCATATGAGAGAACAACATAGTAGTTGTTATGGCAAGTAAAATGTATCGTTAAAATCATTTTATTGTGTCAGTAATGAGGAAAAATATGACATAACATGAAAAATGAGTTGTAATGGTGTGTGTGTGTGTGTGTGTGTGTGTGTGTGTCCAGGTGCTGTCAGTCACCAGCAGTGCAGAGAAGTGTGAACAGTATGTAGCTTACGCCTGCAGAATGTCTCGTCTGCTCAACTCTCCAGGTAAAGTATTCATCATCACCAGACAGTAGTACATTTACTAAGTACTTTTAACTCCACTACATTTTATTTACAACTGTCTTTACTACGTCATTTTCAGATTAAGGTTGTGTATAAATCATGTATAAAACACATTGTCAAAGATTCAACCAGTTTAGACCTTGACATTTATTAGTAGGGAGAAGCTCATTTCTATCTGCAGTCCTGGGCAGCTAGACCCACACACCCAAACAGATTCTGGATTCTGGATGGAGCAAGTCATCTTGATCATTGCATTTGTATAATTGAATCTTTTTATGCAGAAACCACATCAGGCTCAAATTATTATTCAAGCAGCGTATTTTTCAATGACTTAAAACATGACAGGAGGGGATCTTTAAAGTTCATGTGTGTCATCTAGACCAGCACCTCCCAACCTTTTTCTTGACGGACCCATATTTTTACCATTGTAAACTAAGGTGACCCCCTCTCCCCCCAACAGCAGCATGGAACAATGAAGTAGTGAACCTAACCTCTTAATACCTGCAGGATACCTGTGTAAAATGAGTAATATATAAACTGAGGAACAGTATTTCTTATTTTCTTCTTCTTATTATTATTATTAACAAGATTTATGATTTCCTTTTCCTTTTTGTTTCACTGTCATATATGTGTGTGCTGAAAATGATTGACATGATTATTTTCTCAGCTTATATGTTCGAGGCTGGATGCAGAATTCAAAACATATATTGGATATACTGCCTATTTTTAAATCCCATTTAAGTTGAGTTGAATATGTTATATATGTGACAGAGTTAAACATCAATTTTTTTAAACATGCCATTTTCATTCTCATTTTTCTGTTTCCTATTATGATCTATCATTCATTTTGTTGTTTCACAAATCTCATTCTTTACTGCTGTTGTGCTTGAGAATCAGGGTCTCACTAAGGGGACACCATTTTTGGGACCTTGTAATAATGGGGAAGCCATTATTTAGGGGAGTGGATCTAGTCTCATCACGGGAGCACCATTTGTTATAACTCATGTAATAGAATTTTTGTATTAGAAGTTTCTCTGAAGAAAAGCACAGATGATGGAGTGATGAATCCTTCTCTTTTACTCAGTACATGCCAGCATGGAGAAGGACACACAGTCGTTCTGCAAAGCAACAACCAGTTTCAGATGTTATACTGTACCTCCCAGTGGAAGTTGAATAAGACAGGATGACAAAGTAATAAAGTACAACAAATGAAGTAAAGTAATAAAAGACAGAAACCCTTCAAAGACTACTGATATCATGTGCTGACCCCCTACTAGGTCTAAAGATGGTCAGTTATGCTCTTGATGTCTTATCTAGTATAACAAAAGGCATGAGGCTCAGGTGTTTACAGTTGTTACAGCCCACCTGACACAAACATTCCCTCACACTCATGGTCATAATGGTCTCACTAAGAGAACACTAACATTGTAGGGTTTAGTAATCACTAGAAATAGTGAACTCACTGCTGAGCACCAAAATGTAAGAACCAGCTCCACTAAGGAGTGACTCCTATAATGTAGGTGATAGCCTTGCTACAAGGCAACCATACATGTAAGAGTAGAAAGGAATGTGTTTGGTTATTATTAATGACTAATAATTATCTTACATAATTATTAATCATTAACAAGAAATTAAAGAATAATCAATTCGAGGCACCACTGGGAAACCCCCCCCCCCCCCCTCTCCTGTCATTTCCTGTCTCTCTGTTGTAATAAAGGCGTCTATGCCAGAAAAATCTTTAAAAAAAAGAAAAAGAAATTTGCCACGCTGAACAAAACTGGGAAACACTGATCTAGACTACAGTTGTTTATAAATATGTTGAATAAGTTGAATATGTTAATGCATATAGTATTTCAAACAATTAATCTTAATGATCTAATCGTCATATTATTTATCCTGTTGTTGATAAGAGCATTTAAAACCAATATATTCATCTAATTCAAGTGAAAATAAACTGGCTCTATGTTGTTGATTTGACTCCCAGATGGTGTTCCATTTACCTGGTGGGTAGGAAGAGGCAATGAGAGACATTCTTACTGGGGGGGTTCAGGACCAGGGATACAGAAGTGTTCCTGCGGTATTGAACACAACTGCACTGACCCCAAACATTACTGCAACTGTGATGCTGAACTGCGCACCTGGTGAGTGAACCACTGCTCAGCAGCTCAGCTGAGCAGCTTCTTACTTTTAACTAGATAGGTTTACGGAGTTTGTACACTTATGTTTGTAACCCTTATCTTCACTGATCTCATTAATGCTTTTGCTTTTTAAAGTATGACTCCTGTATCCAATCAATACCAAACCAGAATATCTGTCAAATCAGACATTCTGCCTCTGTTCTGTTCTCCTGTGTATATGCATTCTTCTCTCTTGGGCAGTTTAACTGAGAAGAGTGCATGCCCCAACCTGCTGTAGTGTGGCAGTGTTGACTGAGGGATATCATGTTCTTCTGTCAGTTGCAGCGTAATATAGAGAAAATGTTGTTGTTTTTTAAATGTGGAAGGGCAAAACTGCTTCAGATATTGTCCAATGCAATATGATCTGAACCCGACCTAAACATGTTTGTCTGTGTATGTGTGTGTGTATCTGTGTGCAGGAGGGAGGATGCAGGCCTGCTGGTGTATAAAGACCATTTACCAGTCAGTCAGGTTGTGGTTGGTGATACAAGCAGAGCTGGATCTGAGGCCAAACTGACAATAGGGCCACTCAGATGCCATGGAGACCGTGAGTCAATGTCTCTCTCTCACACACACACACACACACACACACACACACACACACACACACACACACACACACACACACACACACACACACACACACACACACCCACACCCACACCCACACACACACCCACACACACACACACACACACACACACACACACACACAATCACAATCACACAATAAGACCAAGAAAATGTTTATTTTCACTTTGACACCAATCTACCAGAGACTATGAATTATTTCATATGATCAGAGAAACATTATACTTTTCATTCAGTCCTGGTGTTTTTTTCTGAAGGGAACTACTGGAATGCAGCATCCTTCACCAGTCCTGCCTCCTACCTCCACTTCCCTTCCTTTCGAGGAGAAACCAGCACTGACATCTCTTTCTACTTTAAGACTTCCTCCACTCATGGAGTCTTTCTAGAGAACCTGGGAACCACCAACTTCCTTCACATTGAGCTCCAAGGTGTGTCTGTGTGTGAGTGTGTGTGTACACTGCACAAGATGTTAAAATCTTCTTGATGACACTTAAACATGGCTAGATTTTTTTTTTCAATATGCAATCAATGCAAATAAATATGAATCAAAATGATTAAGTCATGCTGTGCTCTCTGCAATGTTAGTGACAATGTTGATACTTCCATTAGAAGTTGAGGCTTTAGTGTCATTAGGTGTACATTAGTGACAGGTGCTCTAATAACACTCCATTTTATTTGAATTAGAAAGTATTGTCATATGACTGTGATAAATGAGTAAGACATGTAACCAGCCTAGTTCACTCAGGATTTAGTTTGACCAGGTTTTTGAAGTGGGAAGTGCTTAGTGATGAAATGCAGGATTTGAGAAAAATGTATTTGTTCGCTTTGTATGTCAGACACTAACTCATAGGTAGGTAGAAGAGAGGAAGTGATTTATAAGTCAAGTCTGTTTGTATTTATATAGCTCATAAATCACAAATGTGCCTCTGGGTGCTTTCTAAGATATTTTTGATTTGGCTTGCCCAAAAGGCGTAGGCAGGAGTTTCAAAGTTGAGGGGCCTGAAAAGGGCATGAAATACTAAAGCTGTTGATAAAATATTGGTTCTTATCATGGCACTCGCAGGAGGCTCCGTGGTCTCCTTCTCCTTCGATGTGGGTAGTGAGCGGGTGGAGCTCAGCGTCCACTCGCCGGTTCCTCTGAATGATAACCAATGGCATCGTGTGGAAGCTGAGAAGAACATCAAGGAGGCGGTGTTGCTGCTTAATAGGCAGTACAGAGAGGTCAGACTCACCCCTTCACAGGGACACACAAAACTGGAATTCTACAGTGAGCTATATGTTGGTAAGACAACCACACACACACACACACACACACACACACTGCAGATGTCACAAGTGATGTCATACACCACTCCAGTGTTACTCTCAGGTGTTTTGTATCTTTAGTTTTTATCAACAGAGATGTGAAGATGCTGAATGCTTTGTGGTAGGTGCTGTGTTGTGACTCTGTCTACATCTCCTGACAGTCCAACCACACATCCTGTTGGTCCCTGTAAAAGTCACTGCAAAAGATAACTACAGTTTTTCTATAACATGTCCAACAAATGCTGTACTTCAGGGTATGCCTTGCTTTACTACTGACTGATGATCACCTGCGCATACAGTAAATTCTTGATATAATCAATGCGGTCATATGATATTTCCTGACTCTGTGGGTTGAGGAGGAGTGTCCAAATACTGGACATAAGTAGTAAAACCCAGAAGACAAGGACAACTAAAGAGCCAGGGGACACAAATGACGATGATGATGATGATGAAGAAGATGATGTTCATCCTGTGTATGCATCATATTTCAGCCTCGTTCAGTTTATGTAGAATTTTGCAATTCTGCCAACTCCTTTCAAATGTCTACACTGCACACCTGCATAAATATGATTGAATATTACAGGCCATGAGGATCACTGAATGACTGACGAGTGATTGTGAAGCACAAATGAAACAGTTGACTTCAGTGCTCTGCCTGGACTAATGCTGTCTTCATGTCTTATTTCCCCAGGGGCTTCGGGTGGTCAGAGGGGGTTTCTGGGCTGCATGAGATCTCTGAAGATCAATGGTGTGACCTATGATCTGGAGGAGAGGGCAAAGGTGACTCCCGGGGTGAATCCAGGCTGCAAGGGCCACTGCAGCAGCTACGGGATGCACTGCAGGAATGGAGGGAAGTGTGTGGAGCAATACAATGGATACTCCTGTGACTGCTCTCTTACTGCATATGATGGACCCTTCTGCACTGACGGTATGGCCTCCAACATGTGATTAAATTAAATTGATGCAAAAACAAAGAGTTGTCAAAATTTTAATAATAATACTAATAATAACTTTATTTGTATAGTACCTTTCACACACAAAACTGCAGCTCAAAGTGCTTTACAACTACATAAATGACATACACCAGGCGCTTCACATCAAAAAGGACATTAAATGAGCATAAAAACATGTAATTGGTACATAAGAGGGAAAATAAAACCCACTTGACAATCTTACTAGACATAAGATGAAATAAAGTAAAAATACGACACATACAATGTGTACTTCAGCTGCTGTTATTTAAGAATGAATAGTTGTAAACTCAGAAGGTATGCATACTTAGCCTATAAATCTTTATATAAGTATAACAGAACCTCCCTTTTTCCAAAAGACAGACTCACCACCAGTCTTGATTAACAGAAATAAGCCTCGTTAAGCTTTCCCCAGAATGTCTTCCCATTGGTTTTACCTCACTGTGGGTCTTATCTGTGTCTGGTGTAATCTGAAGCTGCCCCAGAAAGAAACCAACCTTAGTGGGGCTGTGGGGGATAAAAAAAACACAATCACAAAAAACAGCCTTTTTTCTCAGACCTACCAACCACTGACCTCACCTATGTAATATAAGATAGAAAATGAAAGCCAGTTGATAACACATGAACAACACCTTCAAATGAACCTCTCCAAGACTGAGCTCCTTGTCATCCTGGCCAGTCCCTCTATACAACAAGAAGCAGCTATAGCAAACTAAAAATCTGCCTGAAACCTGGGTGTCATGATTAATGACCAAATAAGGTCCATGTGGCCTCGGTCATGTTAATTTAGCCTGTGGGAAGATCAGAACCAACTTGTCTGAGCATGCATCACAACTGGCAGTAGTACAGGCTCTCAGTATTGAGTCATTGACTGCTGTAACTCCTTACTGGCAGGCCTCCCAGCATGAACCTCTACAGATGATCCAGAACGTGGTGGGGTGTCTGGTCTTTAACCAGCCCAAAACAGCACGTCACCCTGCTGTTCATATCCCTCCTCTGGCTCCCAGTGGCTGCCTGCTTAAAATTCAAAACCCTGACGCTTACAAATCACCAACTAAAACAGCTCCCACATACCTCAACTCCCCCATTCAGGTGTAACCTCTGCCAATGAAAGGGACATGGTGCAACCACCACAACAGGGCCCTAACTCGCTAGCCAGACTCTTCTCCACTGTAGTGTCCTGGTGGTACAACCAGTTATCAAACTCTGTTCAATCCACAGAGCCCTGCTCAATCTTTAAGAAAACACTGAACACGTCTATGTATTTGATGTACTCTATGCATTGCCTCTTATTGGACTCTTACTTGTGTTGTTCTCTCCTGACTAGATCCTTGCTTGTGCTGTTTAAACTCTCAGATGCACATTGCTTTAGATTAAAGCATCTGCTAAATAAAATAGTGAATTGTAATAATAAAATAAGATGAAATACACTAAAGTGAAAGTAGAATACATAATAAAATGTGTAACATAAGATGGAAGATAAAACACTGACATATAAAATACAATACATACTGAATAATAATAGTAATACAAGTTAAAACAAAGTGAAAACATGGAATACATAAAATATATCAAATCAAGTAAAAACATTTTACAAGAAGTGCAGTAGTGCATATGTGCACGAGAACAGTTGTTAAAGGCTGGTGAAGAGATTAGTTTTTAGTTTTCTTTTAAAAATATTTAGTGAGCTAACTAATCTAAAATAACACCAACATTTGTATCCTCAGATATAATGACATTTTTATTTGATAGCATTTCTCTTTTTGTTTTGGGCTGACGTGTAGAGAGCGGGATAGTTGGTCATCTGTTTGCTTATCCACGGTTAGATTTTCAATCTATAAGTGTTTGGTTACAGAGTTCTTCATTAGAATAGTTTCTCCTGGCTCTCATCCTAGCATTGGTTTTTGGGCTATTTTCTGGGTTTTTGTTATCCTTAGTGCTATTATTATTATTATTATTATTATTATTATTATTATTAGTAGTAGTAGTAGTAGTAGTAGTAGTACTGTTGTGTTGTTGTACAGCATTGGCACTGTTAATCAGAGGATCATACCTGTTATGCAATGAGAGCTCAGGTGGTGGAGTGAGTGTTATTTAGATATACTTATTTAATGTCTTGTTGGATATCCAGTGCCTTGCTGGACACTTTTATGTTTATTTTATCTATTTAATACTTACCCTCTCTTCTTCTGCTGCTGCTGCTGCTGTTTGTGTGTGTGTGTGTGTGTGTGTGTGTGTGTGTGTGTGTGTGTGTGTGTGTGTGTGTGTGTGTGCGTGTGTGTGTGTGTGTGTGTGTGTGCGTGTGTGTGTGTGTGTGTGTGTATTAGATGTGGGTGGCTACTTTGAGACAGGAACCTATGTGCGTTATGACTTCTTGCCGGAGGCAGGACCTTTTGCGTCGCAGGAGGTGAAGAGCCTGTCAGGTGTTCCTAGTGAGGCCAACCTTACTCAGGAAGAGCTAGTGTTCAGCTTCAGCACTTCCAGTGCTCCCAGCATCCTGGTCTACATCAGCTCCAGGACTCAGGATTACCTGGCTGTGGTCCTCAGGCACAATGGTGGGCTTATCTACATCATACCTGATCCAGTTTATTTATATAAAAATATAGTTTTTTATGAAATTTGTTACATTTTTATCCTATGTTAAAACATACTCTTTGTCTGTGTGTGTCCAGGCACTCTCCAGATCCGCTACAGCCTTGGGGGACTAACGGAACCGTACATCATAGATGTTGACCACCGCAACGTGGCCAACGGACAGCCACACTCTGTCAACATAACCAGGAACTTAAGGGAGATACGACTACAGGTTAGTGTCCTATTATTTCAGTAATATGTGAGGATCTTCTACCAAATATGCAGAGAAAAGGTGTCAGACTGCATGTAGCTATTAATAATAATACTGATATTCATAATAGTGACGTTAGAAGGTAGATATCAGTCTCATGTCATGTGTTCAGGTTTGGGAAGGTTACTTTGGAAATATAATAGATCATGGGAGAATCCATCTGGTCAGGCTTCAAGGTAGGCACCTGCGCCTGAACCACCAGTGGTTTGGACCAATCAGCAACCTAGAGCTACCACCAGCTACTGGTATTGTATAGGTGTGAGGACCTCTTATAGATGGTTGGATGGTTTATTCTATTTATTCACAGTTCCTGTTATAGCACTACTTCTCAGATGGTTATGTGTAACAAACCGTCTGGAACGTCAGGTTACTTTTAAGGCCCACACTGAAAAATGAATGGTTCTTGGTAACAGATGGTAACAGAGTAGATTTAAGTAATCAGTTGAACTTGTACTGTTTCTTTACTCCGTCCATATTCTCCAGCTGGATCACTACCCAGTGTCCACATACACCCTGCCCGAGGCCTCCGACACCAAGTTCAACTCGGTCAAAAGTATCTTCCTGGGAAAGGTCTTTGGTAAGTATGTAGCTGTGTTGAAGTGTGTGTGCTGAAACCTGTCATATAAGATTTATTTTCTCCTTTTAATCCTGTCCACACGGTGCCTGTGTGTCATTTTAATATTGATATTTTAAGGTGTGAGTCTGTGAGAACTGGACATCCACTGGTGGACTCACATTTTCCCACAGAATTAGATTTTTTTTGTCTTGTAAGAGGAATTCAGTCCCTCAGATGAAGTTGATGTTGCCTTTATCTTGTAGTCTTTATAAAATATGACTATCAAATATAATAATAATAATAATAGTCTTCCAGGAAATAGTTAGTTAAAAGGGGAAAAAAGTATTTTTTTTGGTATTTTCCTGCATTGTTATTTATAGTGACATTAGAGAGCTGACATGAGGTGAGGGGACTCAAACTGGGGGAGCAGCAGGCATAGAATGGACCTCTTCCTTTTTTTCCTTTGCTACATTATAAATTACTTTGCATATAATTGTTATTTCTGATAATGTTAACTATATAAAATGATGTTTAAAGCAATGTATTTCTTTACTCGATCATCTCCAAAATGCTCTTCATTAAGCTTTTAAACAACTGACAATAAGGAGATACAAGGTTTTCTTGTAACAGTAAGTTACAAGAGTTTCAAGAGTTTTGAAATGATGTAAAATGAAGATAAACCCTTCACTGTCTCATCTGCTGTTATATTAGAAACAGGACAGATTGACCCCATCCTGATCACGCAGTATAACACGCCAGGCTTTGTGGGCTGTCTGTCAAGAGTTCAGTTTAACAGCGTGGCACCGCTGAAGGCTGCACTGCGCTCTGGCCTGGCAGCACCCGTTAGCACCCATGGGATCCTGGTCCCATCCAACTGTGGAGCCTCTCCCCTGACCATCTCTCCCATGGCCTCGGCTAGTGACCCCTGGCACATAGAAGCTGGTAGGGACACACACAGACAAATAATACTGTTACTAGAAACATCAAGTCTACAGCAGTCAAAATCCAACTGAAAGATGAATATATCAGAATATATCAGAACATAATGAATTTTGACTTTCCACAGCTGGAGCCGTGTTCCCCTTTAATGAGGACAAGGCCAGTCGGGATGGAGTGGATCGCAACTCTGCCATAATTGGAGGTAAATTTGATCTAACTGCCTGGTACCAAGTATTACAGCTGAAGCTGGGAACAGTCTTAAGACTTTTGACATCTACAAAGACCAGACTCCCTTCACATAATGACTGTTTCCATCTGACTGATTATTGAGTGTTTTATAGTCACAACATATGGTAAATACAACAGACAAAACACTTAGGAAGATTCAAGTAATGTCAAAAATCCCACAAGGGCACAAATGTTTACATGTTTCTATACGAAAACTGAACTTAGCGTCATCAAAGAAGGCAATGACACAAAAGAGCAATGCTAACTGGGTATGATAGTAGTGGAAGAGACAACTGTAAAGTCTACTGCTAGAGGAGAGAGAAATTCCTCAGACTGAGGTAAATTCAGCATTGTTGTTCAATGTAATCCAGATGCATAGCAGTAAGGCCAGTGTTTCCTGGGCTCATTGTGTTGTTACATGCTTCATGTTGATGATCAGCAGCACTGCAGAGGTCTCTGCAGGTTCAGGTTCCCAATCACTTTTAAATGGAGATGTAAAGATATTAGCAAAGCTTCTTGTTACCAAGTTGGACACTACTATGACTGACATCATGTCTGAGGATCAAACAGGCTTTATCAAAGCTTCATTCTTTTACAAATATACACAGGTGTCATCGACTCTGAATTCTGAGGTGATGATCTCTTTGTTATATGGAGAATTAGCTTGTCCAAGCCTTACATGTTTTCTTGTTATATGTTTCATGTAAAGCATCAGTAATAACTAATACATTGTGTTCCAAACCCTTTCCATTGCCAAGGGCTATGTGGCAGGGTTGTCCTCTCAGGCCACTCCTCTTTACGTTGTTCATTAAACAACTGTCTATCATGCTGAAAACCTCACAACACTGGAATGGAATTGGCCCGGTCTAATGTGATGTACTATTACTGAGCCCTTAACCTACAATAAATACTTTATAGGATTCAGGTCACAAATGCTTATTGGTGCCAATCAGTAGGGTCTATCTGCATATCATCATCACTTCCATCATTGGTTACTGCCAAGCTACCTTCGTCACATAAACAACACTCCTCATGCCCTATTGTAACTTTTCAATCTGACAGATTTTTCTATTAATAGAATATATATATGTAGTAACCACATTTCCCTCCTAGCCAAATTAGATCCTGTCTTTGCCCAATGGTAAAGTGCAGGGCTCAATTCAGTTATCTCTCTGTAGATAGCACTTTTGCCAAATGACAACGACCTAGCATTTTTCCCTATTTCCAGGTTCGTCACTTCGTTTAAAGCTGCAGTCTGTAACTATTTTTGTGTTATATTTGCTAAATTTGTCATTATGATTTGACAGTAGAAAAAGATACAGATAAGCTGTGACCAAATCCACTGTCTCTGGGCCCACCCAGTGGTCGTAATGTGATTTACAAGAATCCACCGCTCCCGAATCAAAACAACCAATCAGAGCCCGGAGGAGGGTCAATGAGCTGTACACACGTTGCTGGCAGCCCCCCTCCCCCCTACCTCCCCTGCACAGCACGTGTATGAGGCGCCGAACTGGACAAAAGCCGGGTGAAAAATGCAAGAGGAAATGGTTATACACAGGCGAGAGAGACCGACTTACTGCGCAAAAGAGACTGAGTTACTGAGAGAGAGAGACTGAGTTACTGAGAGAGAGACACTGAGTTACTGAGAGAGAGAGACTGAGTTACTGAGAGAGAGACACTGAGTTACTGAGAGAGAGACACTGAGTTACTGAGAGAGAGAGACTGAGTCACTGAGAGAGAGACACTGAGTTACTGAGAGAGAGACACTGAGTTACTGAGAGAGAGACACTGAGTTACTGAGAGAGAGAGACTGAGTTACTGAGAGAGAGAGACTGAGTCACTGAGAGAGAGACACTGAGTTACTGAGAGAGAGACACTGAGTTACTGAGAGAGAGACACTGAGTTACTGAGAGAGAGAGACTGAGTTACTGAGAGAGAGAGACTGAGTCACTGAGAGAGAGACACTGAGTTACTGAGAGAGAGAGAGACTGAGTTACTGAGAGAGAGAGACTGAGTTACTGAGAGAGAGAGACTGTTACTGAGAGAGAGAGACTGAGTTACTGAGAGAGAGAGACTGTTACTGAGAGAGAGAGACTGAGTCACTGAGAGAGAGACTGTTACTGAGAGAGAGAGACTGAGTTACTGAGAGAGAGACACTGAGTTACTGAGAGAGAGGTTGAACTGCACCTCTGCGTTTATTCTGTACGAGATATTTGATATATTCAGCAGAAATATCATTTCATAACTCCATTTTACAACCCTACTCTTTAGAATGTGTCCTTCTAATTATTAGAAATGATCATTATTGTTATTATTATTATGAAAATAGTATGTTCCCAACATACCAGCATATCAAATGACATATCACTGGAAAGCCCACAATCTCTTCTTTACAGGACAACATACCACATATACAACAATGTATATCTCATTTGGTCATTTTCTGTGAAAGGCTCTGGATCATATTTTTGAAATGTTTTTTGATTAATTATGCATTTTTTTGTGTTACAATAAGAGCAGAGCAGATGGTCAAATTTGACTGAATTTTTAACAGAGTAGATGTCACTTCCTGTGTTCTGGTTCCTTTTAACAGCTGTTTTGACATTTGATCTGACTAAATGATGAGTACATTTTATAATTAAATCCAGAGGAAGTGTTTGGTCCCAGATCACACATTAGAAGTTATTAAAACGCTAAAAGTATAGAAATGGACTATTATAATATTCATATTAAATGAATCTACTGATGTTTATGTATTTAATACACATTTTTGCTAACATTAATTATTATTAAAACAAAAGACAAAAGAACGGGTGTGTAAAATAACTGTTCTACTGTTGATAAACTTCTCATCTGACAACAATTTAACGTCCCTTAACCTTCTCTCTCTCTCTCTCTCTCTCTCTCTCTCCTCTCTCTCTCTCTCTCTCTCTCTCTCTCTCTCTCTCTCTCGCTCTCTCTCTCTCTCTCTCTCTCTCTCTCTCTCTCTCTCTCTCTCTCTCTCTCTCTCTCTCTCTCTCTCTCTCTCTCACACACACACACACACGTTCAATCTCTCGCACGTACTTTCAACGTCTGTCGCACACGTTCAACCTCTCTCTCGCAACTTCAGCCTCGCTCGCGCATACATTCATTTCCTCTCACATTTTTCGCCCAGCTTTTGTCCAGTTCGGCGCCTCATAATAAGCCTTCACGTGCGTGCAGCGTGCACGGCAGGTTCCTCTGTGGGGAGGGGCTTAGAAGGCAGAGCTGCAGCGCAGCAGAGAGGAACAGGGACTTGCATGTGGTACTTGTTCCACTTTTTTCTCATAACTACAGACTGCAGCTCTAATCCATCAGTCCATCTTTTCCCAGTCTACCATCAAGAACAGGACTAGGTTTTAATTTTCATATTCTTCCACACCTTAAGGGTATCATCTCACATATTTATAATAATATCACGTAACACTCGATAAGATCTGAAAGACTTGGTGGAACAGCTTGGAATGGATATTTTGGATGAAATCTGGAATGGTGCATTGAATAGTTTAAGTCATTTAAACTCATTTTATTTGTATTTATGTGTGTGTTTATTTCACGTTACTAATCTATATTATTTAGTTCAGGCAGTATAATGGTGGAGGGTGAGGTGAGGGGGGGAAAAAGAGAAAATGTTTGTTGACAATTTTTCTCATATAAAAATATATTTTCAAAAACCAACAAAAAGAAAGTCTGTGTTGTGGAGTTTGATGCGGGTGCTTATAAGGCAGTGAGAGTTGCATTATGGGGAATATTATTTGGAAGTGCAATACTAAACCACTGGAGTGCAGCTTAAAGAGCATCAGACAGTACATTTCAATCTTCCAGTCTGTTGTGAATAAAGCGCTCCTTTGTTTTGTTTTAGGTATCATCGCCATGGTGATCTTCAGTGTCTTGTGCATCATGGTGTTTGTAATCCGTCACATGTTCCGTCATAAAGGCTCCTACCACACCAATGAGGCCAAGGGAGCAGAGTCGGCAGATTGTGCAGATGCAGCAATCATCGTCAATGACCCAGCCTTCACCGAAACAATCGACGAGAGCAAGAAGGAGTGGTTCATCTGAGCCCCGTAAACAACAGTGACACATGACATTGGATGTATGTTGTTTTCTAAGCATAGGGAGTAGTAGTGAGGTAACCACCTATGGAACCTGATGTGCCGAGCAATTTATTTAAAAACTTGAACAATGAACAATGGACACCATGTCATTATGGCATTGGTATTAAAGCACAAGGCACAGTGCTTCCTGGCAGAGCCCATGTGGACAGGTGTACTTTAACTTAATTTGGACAGTGTGACAGTATAATAGCCTCCAGGTGGTGTAGAGGATGGTGCCATGAAGTTACAGGCCTTGGGTGTGAATGATGACTGTTTAGAGTAAGATGTGAGTGAGTTCACTAGCTTTTATCTTAAAAGTTGTTCTATATCATTTCGCATTTGATTTCAGTTTATTTATTTATTTTTACTTATTTATATTTCAGTCGTATATTTTTTCATAAAAGTTCTAACTATGTTTGCCTTTATTTATTTTTTATAGAGTAATCTCTTTATGCCTTCTTGTAATGTGTTGTTATTCCAGTTTAGCTAATAATGATCATATATGTTGCTGCTGATGGGCATGCAGCCAACCAATAATCCTCCATCTGTAGCAATGCTCACACGTTCCAGTTGTTGTTTTGTTCATATTTAATCTCACGTTTAATTTGCCTTATTTTATATTATGTCTTTAAAGTTTAGTTTTAGCCTTATAACTGTAAACTTAAACATATGTGTGTGTGTAGTGACAGGTTTGCTAGACTATAAAGGAGATGTAGCCATGAGTTAGTCAGCATCATTTGGACTAAGAACAGGGCAAAGGAAATGTCACACTTTTAATTCTTTTTGCATATATGTATCTTACAGTATCTCTTAATGACTTTTGGACACTGATTGTTGAAACTCTTAATTATTGCATCTTTTACTCTACTGTTATCCCTGTCCAATGAGTTCAGGGAGGAGTTCAGCTTTTGAAGAATTAACTCAATGGTTTGTTGGTTGTCTTTTATTAGTAATGCCAGCACATGATAATGAAAAGCAGGAGGAAATAGCCAGTTCATCTTCCAAAAAGTCCACAGCTGGCAGATTTACTCTGTTAGTTAGCAAACTCCATCTAAGAGTCAGCTTTGTTAACAATAGAGTTCAAATCTAACCAAAAAGCCAACAACCTGTGTTTGTTTTGACACCAGAAACACTGCTTGGAGTTGTTAGAAGCTGGGCTCTAGAGTCCAAGTGGTTTTGAGATCAGTTCAAGAAAATGCATGAGTCCAAAAAAATGTGAGTTTAGACAAACAGGCTTGAAATGTGATAAAACAGGAAGCCAACTGGACCAACTCTCAGTAGAACAACTCAATGTTCAAAGCAAACTGTGATGTCTGTAACACGGTGAAGACACTGAAAGCAGTGCCTGCACTTGTAAATCATAGTTTAGAAAAGTGCATGTGACATTACATCATTTTGCATCTCTATGTGGAACTGGTGGTGCTGGTAGATACATAGAAATTGATGAAGAAGAAGAAAAAAGCTGAAGTTGTCATGGTCGAGAACAGGGGCGATTCTAGGATCAGACCTTTAGGGGGGCTCAGCTCCTATTTGACACACAATGCCCTGCAAGTGTTCAAACCTCCTGCTAAATGACTCATTTCACTGGATAACTTAAATTACAACAAGAAATATGAATACATAGTAGAGTGGTCTACTATGATGTATGATGATAATAGTTCAGAATAAACAATCACAGATGTTCTACAGAGAGGACACTGAGATAATGAATGAACCCTGAGGGAAAGAAAATATTAATGACACAACTATCTAAGTACATTAGACCTGTTCAAATAAAACCATCTGGGCCTGTATTAGAAGTGTTTGTCCCATCTCTAACAGACAGGCTCGCAAAATTATTACATTTGTATAAAATAATTTTTAGGAGAAAAAAATGCAATAATGTATTTATTTTTAGGGGTACTGAGATCAAATGTAGGAGTGCTTGAGCACCCCTAAAAAGGGGCTAAAATCGCCACTGGTCGAGAACAAATAGGTGAGATGGGAGACTAAGATGTGGACATGTCCAGATCAGAGCAGGATAATACAGCAAACATCTGCAGGCTACTTGGGAACTATAGCCCTGCTTGAAGGCTGTATTTTTTAGGCTAGCAGTTTACACCTATCAGTCTTTGTGCTAAACTAGACTAAAACACATCCGGACCTCTTTCTGTACTGGATGAGAGATTAATAGATACTGAGATTCTCATCTCAATATGTGCAACATGGCAAACAAGCAGCTGGCCAAGGTATGTTTTTCTCTCCCCTTCTTTAAAGGGGGCATCATCTAAGAAAACCCCCCTTTCCATTTGACATAGTATTTTGTCAAGAGAAATTCACTTGTCATAAGATTGTTTGCTCTGGTTGAGCTTCAGACTCAAGGTTAGGATAGTATGGTAGGTGCTCCTTTATAAACCTGAGCTGTCTTTGACTTTAATTAAGTAGAAAGATTTTTCTGGAAAAGAATGTTGTTCACATACAAAACTATGGCTTACATCCTGACATTTGATTGTATTGCATTTGTATTTATTTGACTGCAGCACAGTGTAATGGCATGCTGTTTTTACTCTGAATGTTTGAGTTTCATAAGCCACTGTAGCATCACGTTGCTTTTTCTTCATGTTATATGTACAAACCTTTGCGTAATTGTTGTTTTTATACTTGATTTCTCTTTCTTCTTCTCAGTGCTTTGATCATTGTCTTGAACATTTTGAAGCTTCCTCTCAGAAAGCCCAGTAAAATATGATTCTAAATCTTACACTGGCTAATATTCGATTCTTTTAGCAATCACAGCTGAATCCAGGTGAGTCACATCTGAAAGAGAACTAACGTGATGTTTATACCAGGTTTACACAGAAAATAACACTGACCTCTGAAAACTGTAATCAATACTGATATCATGAAACATTTGAAAACATGACTTTGGAAAACTCCCAAACCAGAGAACCACACAGACCCTGACACATGGACTGGTTGATGCAATTTAGGCAATTACCAGATTTCATGAAAGAAACTAAATCCATATCAACAAAAGTTATACAGATGCACGCTAAAATTTAGCCGCACTTCAAAAAGCTTTATTTGTTACGATGTAACAGTTGAGAAACGCTGTCTTCTTCTAAGAGGGTGAACCATGCAGTCTGTAACCACTGTGTTCCCATCAGCTGTTGCAAATGTATCATTCAGTCACTGCAGCCAAACAAATAGGCATGAAGTGACATCACACAGCAGACAACCAATAACAAACATAGCTGTGGCCTCTCAGGTTTAACAATCAGCTCTGCACAAACCCAAAACATACAAGATAATAAAATGATTCATTAACAGTGCCTTTGTTAAAGTGAGATTTTAAAGAGGAAACTTTCTTGTTGCCCTGATCTCATAGAATGGCCATTCCAGCAAAGGCACATTGACCTTTGTGGCTAAATATGACTTTGAAATAACCAAGAAGAAAATTAGGTTAAAAGTAAAGACTCAAAATCAATTTAATTCCCTTCTTAGAAGTCCTCAATCAATCTTTATTTGTATAGCGCCAAATCACAACAAAGTTATCTCAAGGCACTTTACACATAGAGCAGGTTCTAAACCGAACTCTTCAGGTTTTAATTTTAAAGAGACCCAACATTCCCACATGAGCAGCACTTAGTGACAATGGCAAGAAAAAACTCCCTTTTAACAGGAAGAAACCTCAGAACCAGAACCAGGCTCAAAGTGGGAGAACATCTGCCTCGACCGGTTGGGGTAGAGAGGAGAGAGAGGAAGAATAGGAGAGCGAGAGAAGCACATTGGAAATCAACACTGAAGCTAGAAGGTCCGGGACTGGAATCTGTCATCCGGACGTCTACAGGCCCAGATTACCTGTGAGACGAGAAAGCACAGACAACTCTGGGGAAGAAGTTTAGGTTATTGAATGCATTAATAACCTAAAGTCCTGTAATATAATATGTAAGTAAGTGTAGCAACCAAATTGTCCAGGCTGTCAACAAGAACAAACAGTAGAGTTATTGCCTGGTTGATTGACACTCACTGAGCACTTTATTAGGAACACCTGTGCAAATTTAATGCAATCCAATACAACAGTTCTGCCATTTATTCTACTTTTATGGAGTTGGTACATTTTCAGTAGTGGTTGCCAAAATATTAGGAACACTATTCAATATAATGCACTCCAGTACACCCCCACCCAGTATGACATCCATACTAAATATAAAGTAGGATCTTTCTGACAATGTCAACAAAAACTGAAAATTTGTAAGATTTGTAAAAGTAGAATTTATGGCAGAGCTGTTGTATTGGATTGTATTAGATTGCACAGGTGTTTGTAATAAAGTGCTCTGTGACTATATGTTGTACTTACCAATCATTTATTATATTCACCAGTGTTTAATCCACCAAACCACCTCTGATCTCCAAATTTGAGCTCAAGTATTAGCTCAGGTAAAACACCAAAAGTCTTAGGTAGGGGTAGGTTGGACCGTGAGCTGTTAGGGTGTTATTTGTTATTAACAATGAATACAACCACAACAATTCTGAAAAAAACATTTATTGGTCGTAATGTACGAGAGGATAAAATACACATTGCTGTAAAACTCTAATCATTCCACTTTTTTCAAGTGTTAATTTGAATAAAACGACTGCATTAACTCAAAGTGGTGCAGGCTTTAACAGGCCAGTTCAAACTCTAACTTGTAATGATCACATTCAGTCTGAAATATTTTTACTTACATAAAACAAACTTTTATCTACAAAAAGTAATGTATCCTTGATGTGAATAAAAGCTGATGTGGTAGCACTCCAGTGGGTCCTGGTAGAAATAGAGTTAAAAAATAGAAATGAGTTTTGATTCATTCTGATTTAGTACAGGAAGAAATCCTTATTGGTCCTTTCAAGGGCTACTAGCTGTCTGACTCTATCAAGTTTCCAAAGTAAGCAGTTAGGGTCTTCAGTTTGTTGTTGAGAAAGTTCTGTTCCACCTCCACTTTCCCTCCTGGACCAGCCAGAGAAGCTATCTGTGGAGACATAGACATAGTGATTATATATTAAGATAAAGATGCTCCAGTTCCACTCACAGATGTTGGTTAATAATGCCAAACCAGACGAGAATATAAAAAGCAGACTTTTGTGTTGTGGTTGCAAATCCATTCAGTAGTTTCAGTAATATTCTCATTAAAATCGAATAATCTGTTTTGCTAAACAAGCCCCTGTAGTGTTAGAACTCATTGTTTTTACTCAAATAATCTATCTATAAATGACAGGAACGTCTCTCTGTTATCCGCATATCTCTCGAACCGTTCATCCGATTGATTTCAAAGGTGACAGGTGTCTAGCTACGGGCACGAGTAAGTGCAGTGCCAAGTTTGACGTTGTTTGGATAAGAAATGTAAAAGATATAGATACAAATATGGGTAAAAGAAGCAGACGTTTGCTATTGCCGCTCTAGCCGCTGGCCACTCCCCCTCTCACACACTGAGCACAGCACAGGACCTGAGTTACCCGGGATTTCCACCAGGTCCGTCAGCGGCGCGAAACGGCTGTGCCAAGGTTTTGCTCCGTCCTCTGCCCGATGTCAACTCACTGATAAGCTGCAACACAGAGCTATCAGGACGCTTTGCTCTCACACGCGCTGCATTAATAATCGCGCACATACACGCATACACGCGCAGTCACTCTCTAGCAAGGCAGTTTTATTTATATAGCGCATTTCCATTGGCTCTTTCTGATCATTTCTGTGTGTTCTTTGACTTACAGATCATTCCAAAAGTTCAGCTAACCTCTGTGTCTGTTAGGAGAAGGTACATAAATGAGAATACCAGTGCAAAGTTTATGGAGGCTATAGCTATGTCATCAACTGTGAGTGCAGAGTCAGTTGATGAACTCCTGGATAATTTTAACTGGAAAATCTCAAATGTCATGGATGCAAGGTGGCGCTGGCCCAGGGGCGTTTCAGGTGGTGCCACGACCAGGTACTGTCCAAGCTGGCAGAGCTTCTGGAAAGATGCAGGGTGGCAGCGAAAGCAGGAAACAGCAAGGCCCGCGCTAGCGGTGTTCGTCAAGCCAGGCAAAACACACAGCATACCAACACAGGAGACCTCCATCCTCAGACCAGGCAAGGAGTGGCAAATGCTGGCAGACCTTAGAAGACGGCTGGCGTTCCCGAGAGGGATCGTGACAACCACTCTCCGACCAGACGTCTTCATGTGGTCAGTGGTTGAGAGATCCGTCTTCCTGATAGAGCTCACCATCCCCCTGGGAAGAAGGCATGACTACAGCCCACGAGAGGAAACGCCTCAAGTACACGGATCTGGCAGCAGAGTGCCGAGAGGCGGGCTGAAAAGCCAGAGTATACCCTGTGGAGGTCGGTACCAGGGGCTTTGTCGGCAAGACAGTAGTCCAGCTACTCCTCTGGTATGTCAGGGACAAGTCTGTGGAAGGCCGTGAAGGACCTGGCAGGGGAGGCTGAGAAGGCGACCTACTGGCTGTGGCAGCTGCAGGGGGTGGCGGGGAGACGTCCCCATAAGCCACTGCCCCCCCGCCGGGAGATGTACTGGTGCAGGGGGGAAAAACATCAGTGAACGGCGGTATCCAGCTGACGACCCTGCAGCTGCCCACACTGGCACTGGAGGAGGTGCGGCAAGCCGGAAGGCTAGAGCAACACCTGACCTGTGCAATGATCTGATTATCACAGAGTTTGGTCATTTTCAATATTGCAGTTCTTTTGTCATTGTTGAAGGGACGATACAGTATATCTCAGCAATATATGACCCCCATCCCTGACCTACTCCAGATGCACCATCCCAATTTTGGTGCAAATCTATCCATAACTGTGCTGTAACTGTGACAATCAACATTAATTTTAATGATCTCCGATTGGTGTAATGGGGAGCCATTCCTGTCGATGTGAATTTTAGGGCGTCTTCACACCAACAGTTTGTTTAGTTAGGTCTGAATCAGTGGATAAGATGCTACTTTGTTGCATTTTGCCTTTGGGTTGGTTTAGTTTCACACAGGCAAAATTTCAAGTGAACAAAAATGTATCAACAAAACTGTGTGGGAGCTGTCACTCCATTCATTGGTCAGAAATCTGGCGGGCGGAGAAAGTAGATTTTGTTTTTCTTCTGGGATAGCTTTCCAAAACGGACCAGTAGAATTGGCATCTCTGTATAGTAGTCATCATTTGAGCCATATTCCAAGACCCAATATGTGAACAACGTGGCACATTTCAACACACTTCAAGGCAATGTCTATCAAACAATGTGTTGCTTCACGCTATGAGAAGACATGCTGCCTTTAGTTGGCTTCTTCTTCGGGCTATGCTTCCAACAGACAGTCATCCTGCCTTCCCAGCTGCTCAGCAGTGTTGTTTTCGTCAACGATGACGATGACGAAATCATTCCGTTGACGCCACTTTTTTTCATGACGATAACGAGACGGTGACGAGATAAACATAGCTCTCTGATGACGAAAACATGACGAGACGTGTGTGAGTTTTAGTTGACGAGACGAGAATGGACGAAAATGTTAGTGTGTGATCTGTCAGACGTTTATAATGCGTGACATTTCTGCTTATTGTGTGTGTCAATTAAAACCTAAAAAGTATCTGCTGCTGCCTACAGTCTATCCTTGTTTGGTCACGCCCACCACCTGGCGTGCAGCGCACAACGTGCTCAACACGTCACACTGTTGTTACTCATCAGACAATGGACCATGATGGCGGCGGCAGTTTCAAAACAGGGGCTCGGTGGTCGCAAACGTAGAGACGACATATGGGTGTATTTTAAATATAACCCAGCAGATAATAAAACAGAGTGTATTGTGAAGGAAGACGGTGACAAATGTGGCCACAAAGTAGGCGGAAAAAATACGACCAACCTTAAGCGGCACCTTAAGGCTCGCCACAAGGATATTTTTTTATATATTTTTAATACACAATCCTTAGATCAGAAATGTGCCGTTGGGTGGAAACCTTATATGTCTAAAACCATTCCTTTATTATTGTTATTATTTGTGAAAATAGCAGATCTGCAAGCTTACAATGTGTTGAACTTATAGATCTGCTGCTATTTTCACAACTTATGTGTGACACTGCCCAACAGCAATCTCCAATACTTATTGACCTAAATTAATTTGTTAAAAGACTATACTTATTTTTTCTTTTTTTTGTGTGACAAAAACTAGACTAAAACCCTTTTGAGTTTTCGTCGACTAAAACGACTAAAATGTGACTAAAACTAATAAGCATTTTAGTCCAAAAGACTAAGACTAAGACTAAATCTAAGATGGTTGTGGAGTAGAAGCTGTGCTAGGTCAGCTCACACTGGCTACAGAGGGCTGGCTAACTACATTAGCTAATGATTGGTTTTCCATGGTGTGGAGCCTCACTGAGCCCCGCCTTGCCTCCAACACTGCAAATAAACTTCATTTACTACAAGTACCATTATCACTAAAAGAGGCAGTGGAACAGCTAAACATATGAAACACCAAGCAAGAGAGAGCAGGAAAGTAGGTGGGAGCACTTTTAAGTTGCATCTTAAAAATTGTGTGCTGTGTGTGTTAACTTTCTGAGTTTTATATGTTAGTGTTGTGCAATAACTAATGGACTGTTCACTACTCTACTAGCATACAGACCTGATCCATGTCAGCATTGCGAGGCAGGAAGTACACAATGTTGTCTGATATCTGTTTGGCCAGATGGAAAATCTGAAACGTGTCTGCTGTTAGGGAAGAAAAGCAATATTTATGAACATATTGTAACTGCCCTTCAGACTAAATGGAAACTTCGATATTATACTTATTGGGTATAAAGTGAGCATTTTGTCTGAGTGCAAAAAGAAATATGGAGGGTTCACCCTCAGTTAAGTGTAATCTCCCCATTACACTAGGATATTTCTTCAAATAGGCATTTTGTCCAGATTCTGTTGCTAAACAAAAGGTCATGTGATTAACAAACACATTAGGATCAATACTGTAGAGATCATGGATATGGAACATTTCATGTACTGCCTGGCCAGTAGTTATCTGCTTCTGAACTAAATAATCCTCATAACGTTTGGGCAAAAGGGAAACAAAACCTTTGAGTCTGACAATGTATTATTTTTACTCACTTTTACCCGAGGGCACACCTCTGACCTGGGAGTGGAGGTGAAAGAGACTTGAATTTTTATCCACAGAGTGCAGAAATATACTGCTGTTCAGACTGGTGCTAGATGACTTACACTACATACCATATACTGAGATTGCAGCATTCTCCATTCAAATATTGCCAGGGACATTTTTCAAACAAACACCGAAATCATGTTCCTCATCCTCATCCTCATCCTCATCCTCACCCGCCCACCCCCGCCCGCCTTCTGCATTAAAGGATATCCATCAGGCTCCATCATGGTCTTGATGTCAAACACCTCAGCAGTCAGGTAGTCTGGTCCTCCCCAAGGAGGTGACAGGAAGACCACATCACCACGGAGATGGGGCGCCAGCTGAAGGAAGTCCCCTTGTAGAAAGTCGATTCGATCGGCAACGCCGTAAACCACAGCATTGTGACGCGCCAAGTCCAACCGAATGGGGTCAATATCAACAGCCAGAACTGAGGGGACGACACAAGACAGAACAAGACAGCAAACAGTCGTCATGACTTCACATCATTTTTGTTAGTCTATACTATTTTGAAATGGATTATAGAGTTCCTCAATGAAGCATTCTGGTCCTTGCTACATTTAAAAAAAGAAATGTTCCCCTTGGTTAACATTCATCACTCATCATAATGTAGAATACTTTTGTTATGACCCTAGTTTTTTGACCTGAGTGATGATTGATACAGACTTTTCAAACTCTTTGCACCTTCCTGGATCAGTTACTGCCTTCCATGTTAAATTCCAGCTGATATATCTATGATATATCATCTAATGTTATCTTTTAACAAGAACAAACCTAAAATGTCAAATCATCAGATCTATCAAATATGAAAAAGCTCCTAAACTCTTGAAGAAATCAGTAACAGACAAAATGACAATGATGATGAAAAAAAGGCGTCAAAATTGATATTATAAAGTCACAGAGGTCAAACCAAGTGCAAGAACACACACACACACACACACACACATTAGCTTTACCTCTCTTTCCAGTTAGTGCAAACTGGATGGAGTTTCCTCCAACTCCACAGAATGCATCTATGACCAGCTGAGAGTCAGAAAAGCTGTGGTCCACTCTGAGGGCGATGTGCTCTGCGATTTTCTCCGGTGTCACAGAGAACCAGCCCTCTGAAACACGACGTCAGCACAGCAATGTTAGTGACTGCAAAACGTCAACGAGTGAGCCAGTCTGTGTTTACTTTGTTCTGGAAAAAGTTGTTCCGAAACTTCAAAGTAATTTTTCTGTTTTGTTTCGTCACTTTCTGACATTAAGTAAAACCACAATCAGTGCTACTACTCATGCAGCTGTGCCTAGTTCAAACATTCACAAGTGCTCAACTGAGTGCCCTGACAACTGGCAGAGCCTTCACGCTTGACACAATGACGCTATTTTTGGCACGTGTCCCCTAACACTGTGGACACTGTGTCGAGCTTAAACCATCAGGAGCATCTCAAGTCCTTTAAATTGCATCCATGTTTCCCTCATTTGCGTCTTTTGCATTTTAGTACCGCCCCCCGGTGGATACACAGAGACATGAGGCACAGAGAGAGGAAAAGAAGGAAATGGGATTTTAGAGACATTACATGAAGCAACGTCTGTTTCTGATGACGGCAACAGCTGATCACAGCTGGATCAGCTGTCAATCTGCTTCAACAGCTGTAGCGACTTTTGACGAGTTTGTGTCTGCACACACGTACACTGTGTTATTACTAATAAAAGGTGCACAGTTATCACTGATGAGCAGTAGTTTTTTGTCTCTGCAGCCTGTTATATTATACCTGTTTGACAAACACCTGCACACAGATAAAAACCTGAATTCTTGCTGTGTAGTCTACTGTGTCCTTCTCAGAAACATATGAACCATTCCTGCTGGCGGAATGTATTTATGTTATTTTATCCATAATAACAGATAATATCCAAAAACAGTTAATGGGGGAAATAACAGATCACGGAAAGACAATCTTTCTAATAAATGAAAAAAGTAGTTTATGGTTCTTTTGTTGATCAGACGTACAATTAGCAGAAAACAGAATAGAACACTTAGGAGTGACACACTTGAGTTCATTCTGTAATCTGGTTCCACTTCAGTGTCAAAATGATTTCAATAGTTTACATATGGCCTACTGTAACAACCAGCATTGCTGCTGTTTGCTGTGTTTGAACCTTTTTATATTGCATATTGCACTTCAATGTTTTATTTATGTCTTAAATTGTTTTTAATTGTCTTAAATGTTGTTATGGCTCAGAGAGTGTTGTTATATGTTGTCTGACCCTCAATATGATGATAATAAAGCTGCTAAACTAAAACTAATGTTGCAATATATCAGATCAGTCTGATCAGCTGCAGCGGCCAATCAATAAATAAGGGGGGGGGGGGGGGGGGGTTGCTCTTGTGCATCCTCACTCATAGCTCCTCAGAGATCCCTCCTTGCTCCTTGATACTGAGACTTGGTGTGCAGATGAGTAGTGTTTTTTGTTTAGGACAGTTCCTAATTGAGAGAATTGACCTGGATGTATTTAAGTGGCAGCCATGATAAGAGCTGGTTGAATTCTCTAAATGTTTAGGAGCAGTGATTCAATGCCTCTTCCCTAAGGATAGGGTACACCTGACCATCCTTTACGTAAGGAAAGGAGATCATTCTGTCCCACAATCCCTTGCAACAGCAATTTTTAACACAAACAGACAATAAACGATTCACGAACTCAAACGTATAAACCCACATTACACATCCACAGCGGTCCATGTACCCTCCATCTAAACTGTTTTCAACATGTTTGATAACAGGATAAACTAATATAAAATGCATTATATGTTTAAAAAACAAATCCATGTTCTTTTTCTGTTTTCCAAAACTGAGGGTTGTTTTAGTTTATAGACATGCATTTAGAGTGCAGACTGACCTCGGTCCAGCCTGATCCCTTCATCAAAACGAGAGAAGAGTCTGTAGCGTTGAGCCCAGTATTTAGCCAGATCCGGTTCTGCTGCCATCTCTGCTGGTACCTGCTGCTTCCTTCCTCGTTTACCCTTCTTCTTTGGCTTCTTTCCATCTTTCACATTCAACACACACACACACACACACACACACACACACATATATCAGATAACAGTCACTTTTGGGGACATTACATAGACAATCATAAGAGATAACTTTAATCTTACCCACTGACCCAAAAATCAGCCTTTTTCCCCAACTGGAAACACACACACGCGCTCAGTTGATGCACACCGGGAAGCTTAAGCTGATCAAACACTGTCACAACTAGGCATGGGCCGGTTACCGGTTTCAAGGTATACCACGGTATGAAAGGGCCACGGTTTATGCCTAGTCACAACTAAATGTTCAGGACATTGTTAACTCACTGAAACTAAATGTTGGTATTTTGTCGCCTTTATGTTTCTTTGACAAAGTCTCTACACAGACTGTTCAGTTAGATAACTGTGAAGAAGTGCTAATGCTACATTATTAAAAAAGTGAAAAGATGAGGAGAGTGGTTAGTTTTTATTTGGTTGTTACTGTAGAGGACTGGTCTGTTTTTGGTTGTTACTGTAGAGGACTGGTCTGTTTTTGGTTGTTACTGTAGAGGACTGGTCTGTTTTTGGTTGTTACTGTAGAGAGGACTGGTCTGTTTTTGGTTGTTACTGTAGAGGACTGGTCTGTTTTTGGTTGTTACTGTAGAGGACTGATCTGTTTTTGGTTGTTACTGTAGAGGACTGGTCTGTTTTTGGTTGTTACTGTAGAGGACTGGTCTGTTTTTGGTTGTTACTGTAGAGGACTGGTCTGTTTTTGGTTGTTACTGTAGAGGACTGGTCTGTTTTTGGTTGTTACTGTAGAGGACTGGTCTGTTTTTGGTTGTTACTGTAGAGGACTGGTCTGTTTTTGGTTGTTACTGTAGAGGACTGGTCTGTTTTTGGTTGTTACTGTAGATGACTGGTCTGTTTTTGGTTGTTACTGTAGAGGACTGATCTGTTTTTGGTTGTTACTGTAGAGGACTGGTCTGTTTTTGGTTGTTACTGTAGAGGACTGATCTGTTTTTGGTTGTTACTGTAGAGGACTGATCTGTTTTTGGTTGTTACTGGTTGTCGTCGACAGTGTTTATGTAATTACGTTCACTGCAAGAAGGAGGAGACAAAATTTCCACACTAACTTTTCAAACAAAAACAACATGTTATCAGAAGCATTTGGCAAATGCTATGCTCACCACTGTTGTCTTCAGATGCATCAGGCAGGAGAAACTCAGGGATTTCCAGAGATGGTAACTGTCTACCAGGCTGCTCCACCTGCTCTTCCTCCTCTCTCTCACTATCGGGCTGAAAACACTTCTTTTCTGCATCAAAACGTGATGGACAATGAGGACTCTCCAATTTCACAGCTTCTTTATGAGCATCCACAGTGTTCTTCCCGTTCCTCTCCTCCTCTTGTCCCGTCACATCTCCCAGAGACAGTGGCTTGTCCTCAGGGTACTGTGTGTTTCCTCCACCCATCTCCTGGTTGCATGGAGTCATCTGTCTCTCTCTCTGGACCTTTTCTAGGAAGCTTTGGACCTGTGGAACAGACACAGTCTTTTATGTTACATTCATACTGATAAATGTCCATTCTGCTACTGCTGTGATGTTTGTCATTGATAATCCACAGTTGTGATTGAACCTATTCCAGGCTCCCATGCTCTACATCTCTAAAAAGCCAGATGCGGATTCAGATATGCTAAACTGAGCTGACACAGATGAGCTAAATATGGCAACTTTATTGTTTTGTAGACATTATAGTGGAACACTGATGTACAGAATGTGTGTTTCTTTAAATCACCAAGCCAAAGTTTGAGTTAAAGTCACTGCATGGTTACAAGTATGGATTATCACCATCATTTTAGAACAGATTATATTATTAACAAATCAAAATAATTGTATTTAAAGTATTAGTATAAATGTTCACTAAGAGACAAAGCAAGAGAGCGACAGAGCAGCAGGTAATGAGGTCAATTCAGTCAAATGCATTCAGAGAGGTACAGGACTCTTTGGTTTCCCCTTTCTCCCCTGCTCAACAAGAGAGTGAGAGAGAGACCAATTGTGGCCAAGTTAGATAGAGAGTGAATGAAGAGTACTTAATACTTAATTACAAAATAATCACACACTGGACCCTATCTTATGTTTACTAGTGTACGACCAGTCAGCACGCTAACCCACTTCTAATAACTGTATGAGGGGTTAACATGATTAAAGCAGTTTATGAACAATATTTGACACATATTCTTGAGATGAAACTGATCAGGTTTAGATATTTCCAACAGTTAAAACCCTGCTGAGATGACCTGTTACTCCATGACTGAACAAAACCTTTTTATACAGAACCAACATTTTAATTAAAAGAAAACAAATGAAAACAAATTTGCAACAAATGAATGAACAGGATGTTGAACTAGTGGTCTTCTTCTTCTCTTTGGGTTCACAGTAGAGAAGCACCTCAACGTGTGTGTGGTACTGTGGTGCGCAGAATGACTATTTATCAGGTTAGCAGCTCATCAGCCTCTATTCCAACTTTCTCCTCAGCAAAAGTAACTGATGCTTTATTTTTTGAAACACATTTCAGTGCAAACTCTGTTGTGCAGAATTAATTACTTAACTACTGTATGCGACCATTTAGGAGGTGAGATAGGCTACATTAGAGTTATGGCTGAAAAAGCATTGGTCACATCACGACTATTACATCATCCAAAGTTGGATGTCTCCCCACTTCACAACTCATTCCTCTGCTGCTGTCAGAGGACATGTCACTTCACTTTCGCTTTCACAGATCCATTTCCTCTGCAGAGAAGCTCCTTCTTACTACTTGGCAAATGCACCATCATAATATCAATCTGCCAAAGTGTAAGTGCACCTGGCTTTCAAAGGGAATGGGAGACGACTATGATGGGTTTACCACGTTACGACCAAAATACATCCATGATTAATTAGGAGAAGTGCAATTAATTAAAAGAAGTACACGCCCTAAATGCTCTTGCGCCACATGCTTCAGACCATGCACTTAGATTGTTAAAATAGGGCCCACTGTCTTCATTATCCTTATTGATCAACTTGGCGCTTGAAAAGTCAAAGAATAGAATCCTCACTGATGCCCCAGATGTGTCCAAATGTGCATGGGCCCTCTGTAGCATGTAGATGAGAGCATCATCCACACCGATGGTATGCAAACTGTAGAGGATCCATGTACATACCCTGGGCCTGATGTAGGCGTCTTTGGTCTTATGAACAGATGATCTAAATGTGACTGGAATAGCTTTTCATTTTTTTTTAAAATCTCACTAAGAAAATGTTCATGCTCCAAACTGTTGATGAAGCTGCTGTTTCATGTTGTTTTACAAAGTTCCATGGCAGTTCCATTCCTTCTGTTTTTACCAAAAAACATGAACACATTTAAACTCTGAAAAATCTTTAAAATCTAAAATAGCTGATGGTGTTGTTTGTAAAGCTTGGGACTCTTAGATTGTTGCAGGATCACAGGCTCAAATTCAGAAACAATTAGCAGGAGCTGTTGCCCAGCTGCTCTGGGAACAGCTAGAAAAGTGACCATGTGCAGATGAAAGTACAGCACCCTACAGCTCTCAGGTAGGAAGTAGTAGTTTCAGACAGTGCAAACCTGTCAACAGTTTACAGACTGTACCTTGTTGAGGGTGTTACTGCTCTGTGGCTCTCTGTTGTCTCCACCCGTCTCTCTGAACCTGGTGTGTTTGTTGATGCTGCTGACTGCTCTCTTAGTCCACTGCTGCCTCTGACGCTTCTGACCTGAACTGCCTTTAAAGCTGAACAAGCTGTCGAACCTGAGATACAAACACAAGTAAAACCTCATCCACAAATGCTCCAGTATGAGTACACACCATGACAAGTCACATACATACATACCTCCCTCTGTTAGAAAATGTCTTTTCAGCAGAGACCAAAATTAAATCTCACTTTTCAATCATTTATAAAGACATTGGGAAGTCATCTGGACCTTACTTCCAGGCTTTCACATTGAAAACCATTTGAATGTTAAAGTAATGTGTATGGTACATTTTCCCTGAAAATGGTATCTTTGAACATGAGCGAAACTGCTGTCCAAAACCAGCATGACCAGTGACCAGTTGTGGAAAAAGTATTCCATCCCTTACTTACAGAAAAGTACCAATACAGCAATGTAAAAATACTCCTTTACAATTAAAAGTCCTGCATGAAAAATCCTACGACACTAAGAATTAGACAAATATTTGCAATAAAATATAGTTAAAGTATTACAGTAAAAGTACATAAGTATTATAAGTGATGTAGTTAAAGTATTACAGTAAAAGTACATAAGTATTATAAGTGATGTAGTTAAAGTATTACAGTAAAAGTACATAAGTATTATAAGTGATGTAGTTAAAGTATTCCAGTAAAAGTACTGCAGTATTATGGAATTATGGAAATAAGTACAAGTAACTCAAAATTGTACAATAAGTATAGTACTTGAGTTAATGTACTTGGTTACTTTCCACAACTGGCAGTGACCCAATGCTGAGGCTTATGAATTTTCCCCTGATGCTGCAGTTAACCCCCGTGGTTACTGAATGGTGTTGTGTCACATAATTCCATTACAACTGCCAGAAATGATCCACTGCTATTCTAGCAGTTAGTTCTTAGCAATTATTTTGATTTTCAGTGGACACTGGAGTCATGGATCAACCAGAAAGCTACACAAACCCACCCATAACAGCAGCATGAACTGGTCAGACTTACAGAGGCTCTGAGTTACGTTTGAGTCCCAGTTTACTCCAGTCTTCCTCCGATGTCAGATGTGGGTTTTCCTCCACATCCAGCTCATGACTGCAGACAAACAGAAATTCGTGCTTCAGAAATGATATAGAAGTATTATTTTCATATCACTAGCTTTCTTTTTTTGTGGTAGTTGAAGGCTGTAGGGATACATATTATATTTTCTTATGAATTTTTTGTGGTCATATTTATGTTTTGCAATCATTTTGGAAGGTTTCAGGTGAAGCAGAAAATCATACAAAGTTCATTTCTTTATCATAAATATGTTAAGAATTTCAATAATATGAAATCATCCAGAAACATGGGGATACTATAACTACCAAGTTCAACACTTTATGCCCTTTATAAGCTGTAAATATCACATAGTGACTGTGTGAGCTGTTGAGGGAATGACTTGAAGAGACACAGTGTCACATTACAATACTTATTTATATACAAAGCTCTCCTTGGCAAACTTCTTGGATACCTGACAAGTCTTATTCATTTTAGTTCTAAGTCACACTGTGCTAGTTTCCAACACGGTTTGGTCCTTGAAAATCAACATGTAAGCACTGAGATTGGGAAACTAGGCTTTTAAATATCACGCTCCACACAAGTACAGTAAATAGTCAAATTAGACGAGCAAATCCCTTTGAATCAATTTAAACATCTTTTAGTTGACATAGGGCAGTATGAATTGAGCTTTAACTTTAATGTGCATATATTGCTTTTTTTGCCTTAATATATTTCATATTGTGTGATTTATTGCTTTTATATATTGCCTTATTGTTTGTTATATTTATATATTGCTTATCTGTTCAGGTTATTGTTACCTATATTTTATATTTGTACTGTAATCATGGCTTCCTTGAAAAAGAGAACTTGCTCTCAAAGGCCCACACTGTATAAAAAAGGTCCGTTTAGTTCAGATCTTTAGTGTCTCACCATAGAAGATTCTACAAATACTGTAAAATACAAGTAGAAAGACTGTCTCTCTGTAGAGGATAAAACAACTGCAACAATTAACAAGAAGGACAAGATGAAGCTGTGCAGGGAAAAGTCAGATTGTTTCTATTGTCTGGATTCTCTACAGGAGACCATTAGACTCTGATAAGACTCAAACAACACACAACACTACAGATGTTTGTGAGGGGGCACAAAGCATAACCACAACTTAACAAGCTGCAGAAGAGATTTAAAAAAAACTGTGTCTTATTAAGAGTAGCTCAGAATTGTTTTAAATGTAACAAATAAATTACAATCTCACCTGCGTTTAACTTTAGCATGTCCTCCTAAAGGGGGTTTGTCATCTTCGTCATCATCTTCTCTATTTGACATTTTATTCCTTGAGCCAAACTGTCCCGCAGCCTGCTGGGAATCAATACCTTGTATGTCAAAACATACAAGATATTCATCAGCATAAATTACATGAATTAGCATCAAATCCAAAGCCATCATTACGTTATGGTAAATGGACTGTACTTATATAGAGCTTTTCTAGTCGTTACGATCACTCAAAGTTCTTATACATTACGTCTCATTCACCCATTCACACACATTCATACACTGATGGCAGGGGCTACTATGCAGGGTGCCAACCTGCACATTAGATGGAGACTAATCATTCATACACCGTTGGCACAGCAACGGGAACAATTTGGGGTTAAGTGTCTTGCCCAAGGACACATCAACATGTGGACTGGAGGAGCCGGGAATCGAACCGCCAATCTTCCAATTGGTGGACGACCGCTACCGTGGCTCAGGAGGTAACTACATATAAATAACTACATTTATGTCTATAACTTAGTTATCAAATTGATGTAATATTATTAAAAGAATGTTCTGAAATTTGAATGATGAAGAGCAGTAGGTACAGCCTGACATGTCTAATCTGACATGTGAACATCAAATGCTGAAATTTAAGTCAAACCAAGATGATGGAACATTTATTTAAACCAAACACCTCTTTCAATTGAACTCTTTGTTGTTTCAGGCTGGTACTGACACGCTACATCTACTTGCGTTTGCATTTTGCTGCAAGTTCCTATCAATGTTTCTTTCCTTGGATGCAGGGTTTGCAACCCCATGTTGTCTCCTTTTGTTTTTGAATTTTGGGTCAAAGATGCCACATTTAAACTTTTAGATAGAAATCAAAACTCAAAACTCAAATACAAAAGAGAGGCGTCTTAGTTTGAAATAGTAAGGATTTTTGCACACAATAAAGTCTTACTGACAGGTGCTTTGGAAGACAATAGAGTACTCAACAGTCTACAAGACTTTTGCTTCCTTCATAGTCAAGAATAGAATTTTGAACAAATGTAATCCTCATGCTGTAATTAACACAATTATGTTTTTGTTTTCATTTTTGGTCATAACCTTGCAAACTTTCAGTTTAGAGACTATAAGAACATTAAGTGACACAAATGTAACACACACACACACACACACACACACACACACACACACACACACACACACACACACACACACACACACACACACACACACACACACACACACACACACACACACACACACTACCTGTATGTTCTGCTGTGTTGTGCTGTGAGGTGGCAGCAGGTCTCTTGCAGCCCTTCCCACCATCAGAAGTATCACCAGCACCACAGACCTGTCCCTCTGGCTGCTCTCTGGTACCAGCCACACTTGCACACTGTCTGTCTGTTCTTGAGTCAGTCACAGTGCTTCCACCTGCCACTAACATGCACTTCTGTTCTAACAGATCCCTCAAAACCTCCACATCATCACAGAGAGCCTTCATTTCTTCTCTCTCTTGGCTCTCATCTCCAGACTCTCCATCCCTCAACTCCTCAGCCATCCCCCCTGCTGTTGCTTCTCCACCAGTGTTCCCATTACAGAAGGACTGCTCACTGGTCCAACCCTGTGCTGCCCAATATGAGTACTGCTCCCAGTAGTAATAGTAGATCTCCGCAGCATGTTGTTCCCAAGTAGCCTTTGAGTCAGGGTCATCCCACGGAGCAGTCACTGTCTGTGGATGTTTCTCCAGCCAGCTACTCCACAACAGAGTTTCACCCTGTTGAGCTTCAGTAGATACAGAGGAATGGATAAAATGGACAAGCTTCAATTATAGCAAAAACGTTATTCGAATGATGAGACCAGAAGAACCAATTTCAGTGACTAAACCAGGAACTAAAATCCAGTTTGAATAGGCAAATAAGACCCATGGTGAATTACAAAGGAAGGCATGCTGCATTCTTTTTAGAACAGTTCTCACAGAAGAACACAACAACAGTCATCCAGTTGTTCTTTGTAATATCCAAATCTGATGTTTGAGTTATGTATAATAAATGAAAAGGAGAAATGCAAAGGAGACAACAGAGACTGAAAACTCCAGAGTGCCTGACTCCACAGTCAACAACATACTGTATCAGTTTGCTCTCCACACGAGGGTACTAATTATTAGACCATTATGTTTTCATTGGGGTTTTAATTAGCTTCATGTTTATTTTGTCACATCTACATAGAATGTTTGAACATGGTTTATGTTGTCCAATGAAGACATTTCAAATGTCATTGGCTCACTGGGTTTCATTGTATAAGCGTACAGTGTGTAATGCATGTTTAAATGTAATCTTTGTGTCCTCTTCCTTACCCCAGTATGTTTCCCAGCCAGCATCATCACTGATCTGTGTCTCTGTCCCTCCATCCACTATCCCAGTCTTCATTCCGTCCTCCAAAGAATCAGACACTTCTTTGTCACTGACTAAGCCTAAAATCACAAGGCAGTGTCAAATTACATCACAGTAATAATATTGCACCTTTCCACACAACAACACTGTTTCAAAGTGCTCTCCAGGAGAAACAACACAGCAAAATACTGATAAAATGACATGGGACAAACAGGTTGTATATTAATACGATTTTTAAAAAACATTTCATGAATAAAGATGGCAGTGAGTTTTAAAAGTGATCTTAAAGATGTCGAGGATCTCGAATAACGCAGATATCTGATGTGTCATCTGCCAGTTTCACCAGTTTCAGGAGCTGAACTGACAGGTCTCTTAAACTGCAGTCAGTGGTGTAGTGAGAGAATAACAGTGGGGAGAGCACATGTCCCTGGGGGGGCTGTCAGTCTGGGTGCTGGAAGTTATTTTCCTTGTGGTGTCTGGACATGCATATCCCAGACATATCACTTCTAAATATATATATATATATATATATATATATATATATATATATATATATATATATATATATATATATATATATATATATATATATATATATATATATATATATATATATATATATATATATATATATATCACTTCTTATGTCCACTATGTTGTGTTACAGAACACGCACTAATCATACATCATGTTTATATCATGTGTGGACGACACTATGTAAGTCACATGATGTTTTTATGATGCTGACTTCCTGTTTTCAGTAGGAGGCACTATAACAGTGACTCAATATTGTAGTTGGCAATATGTAGATGTGTTCAGACCTGGACTCCAATCAAGCATGTGGATCTTGAGGCAGATTGGAGTCTTGAAAGTCTAGGGGAGTTATAACACCTTCTTGTTTAATGGCGAAATATGTGAATATACCAGCACACCATGTCAGGGGCGTTCCATGAAAAGTCAAGATGTACTGTTCATCACAGAGGTTTTAGACGACACAGACCAAATATGAAGTTGGTCTGGTTAAATGTTTTGACTGGAAATTGCAAAAAATCCAAGAGACTTTTTTGTATGCCTGGACATTATGCAGATGCCTCCCAAATTTTGTTCATCTATGTCAAATCTAAAGGTGGGGATGTTGACCCATTTTGCCAAACCCATGCTAAGCCACGACCACTTCTGACACGTGTGTAACATTTTGTGAATTTTCTGACATGTGGGGGCGGCTGTGGCTCAGGAGGTAGAGCGGTCGTCCTCCAACTGGAAGATTGGCGGTTCGATTCCCGGCTCCTCCAGTCTACATGTTGATGTGTCCTTGGGCAAGACACTTAACCCCTAATTACTCCCGTTGCTGTGCCAACGGTGTATGAATGTGTGTAAATGGTTAGCTTCCTCCTGATGTGCAGGTTGGCACCCTGCGTGGTAGCTGCCTGCCATCAGTGTATGAATGTGTGTGAATGGGGTGAATGAGTTGTAGTGTAAAGAGCTTTGAGTGGTCATAAAGACTAGAAAGGCGCTATATAAGTACAGTCCATTTACCATTTGTCAAAAATGCAATTCCTATAATAATTCCTTTTGATACAATAAGGCCTTTGCACCATTCAGTGCTCTGGCCCTAATAACAATAGTATTATTACCTTTGTTAATAACCTGTAGATCTTCCTCCTCTTTAGCTGCTTGTGTCGAGTATGTAGCAGACTTCCTGTTAGACCTCCTCCTCTGACACATGACCAAAAACAGGATCGTATGAAATGGCTCCAAACATTTCATAAAATTAATCATTTCATAAATTTAACTGGCATGACACTACAGACATGGTGCTGAAAGAAACATCCAGCATGTCTGACCTACCTCTCTCCGCTGTTTAGAGGAGCTGACAAAGGCCAGAGGCAGACCCATGCTTTCCATCAGCTGAGCCTCTTCATCCAGCACCACCTCCTCCTCAGCCTCCTCTTCTTCATCATCTACTTCTGTGGACAGGGGGACATTTAACCAAATGATCATCTTTCGTCAAAATGTGAAATGCACTTTTGATTCTATACTCCTTTTAAAACATTTGTGTGTGTGAGAGAGAGAGGGAAAACCTCTGAACCAGCTGGGAGTTTGGAATTATGACAGAGCTGGGCCTCATTTCCCAATAATGATCAATCTTAAAAGTTAAACACTTACATTTCTACACACATTTCCCAAAGTGTTACCTCAGAGCAAGTACAAGTAAAGGTTCTATTTATAAGAATCAGAAAATCCTTCTTATTAATGAGACACATAAGTGTGGCCGTTAAATGAACTGCAGTTAAGGCATGACATTATTGCTGTGCTGTACACTCACACACACACACACATACAAAGAGGGTGCTGTTGTGCTGTGGCTGCTGGCTGGTGAGAGCCAATCTGCGTTTAATCAACCATGTGAACATGACCCGACCTGCCAACCACCAACTGAGTAGTGGCCATGGAGCAACGTGCTGTGTGCGGGGAGCAATGTGAAACAGCTTTGTAGTGAAATGTGTGTTTATTACCACCAAAAGGAAAAACCAAAAGGTGTAAACTGTGTTCAGCTATCGCAAGAAAATCATATTTGATTGTGTGTGCTTGGGGCAACTTGTCATTGCAGGCATGTTTGTGAAATGTGTAGTGGTTAACAGGGGCAGCTAGCCATCTCATTAGCTGGACAGCACCGTTTTTGTTGTGTAGTCTCGTTATGTTGGTCGTTTGTTGACATTAGTGGGGGACAGAAACTCTGGAGCACGCAAAAACGTCACATGGAGGCCAAAGGTTAACAGCTAAAGGTTGTTACAGACAACCAAGAAAGTCAGGTAGGGTCTCTTTTTTTAGCTACATTAGTACCCATTCAGTCCTTGGCACTACAAAAACTATTAATGCATGTAAATTGCTTTACAATTCTACATATGGAACCTTTAAGAACTTATTTACATTGACTGTTTGTCGTGATGAAGAAGATGCTTAATACATTTTAAAGTGACTTTGCTAAATGTATTTAAATATACACATCACCAAGCGGAAATGTTGTATGACACAAATGTTTTATACTTAAAATTGTTCAGTATGAAAATGATGCCTTCAGTCTGTGATTCATGTTCCTGAGTGTACCTGAGTGATTTAGCTGCTGCTGGAGGCAGATGTTACTCTTAAGATCAGTTTAAACTAATATGAAGCAGTTTCATGAATGTGGTTCATTTTGTCATCATTTGTATAAGACCCGCTGTAAGTAAACATGAGAAAGAAATACTCCTCATAAACAGAGAGAAAAGAGAGGATACATAACCTGAAACTATACAAAACTATAGGAGGTTTCAGCCAGAAATAAATATGTCATAAAGAAGACAGAGAGCTGAGACAATGATGACACAGACTGGCAGATCAATAGGCTGAATTAATATTCATTAATCATCATTCATTAAGTTTTCAATCAATGTCAATCATTTTACATCAAATGTCACTTAACAAAGAACAACAGTGATCATCAAACCTAAAGTAAAAGGCGTCTTTCCGCCCACAAATATAAGCTAATAGTGTTTATACATAGAAATAACACTGATTGCTTGTGTTAATAAAGACATACAAACGCAATAAACACAGGTTCTGTTATTCCTTTTTGAAACTATAACTATACAGTCGTGAGACTTGCCATTAACTTTTACAATACAACATTATACAAATAGAAGTCGCTAAATAAAAAGTGAGTTAGTACTACAGTACCTCAGTGGTACGAGCTTTTTGTGAACGCGCGCTTCCTACACCATGTGGACGGGGGCGGGGCTAGGCGGAACACATCCTGACGGTGTCTCTACAACACCACTGATATTAACATGAGGTCCTGAACCTAACCGTGTACAGCTCGATGTATGATGCGTTAAACTCAGCCGTTCTCAGTACAACCACAATGAAACATGGAAGGTAGACATGAACATACCTTGGACTGCAGTTTCTGTCAGGTCAAATGAGAGCAGTCTATTATCAGAGCGATACAGCTCCCGGTCACTGGACAGAGGCAGAGAACAGAGACAGATAGAAGAAGTTCCATACCTAAACCTGTAGTAGTCTACATCTTTCTCACTTTAAAACGGTGTTCATCACATCACCCAAAACGTGTTTGTAGACATACGAGAGATAATAGAGACTCACTTTACGAAGACTCTGGAGCAGCAGCAATGGATTCTCTCCTCCTCAGATGAGAGTTTCCTGCTGAAGATAATATCAGCCACCACCATCACTCTGCTCCTGTCCGGCATCATGACGCTCCGCTCTCTACAGCACACACCACTGCTACTACTGCTGGGTCAATACAAAGAAACACAAGGCAGCCAGTGTTCTGCACGCACTTCCGGTCCGTTTTTCAGAATGAAGTTACTAATCTGCAGCACTCAAAAAGGGATTTTTTTTTTTTGTTGACGAAAAGAAACAATTTAACAACAAAAAGCAAATTATTATGACCTTGTTATATGTTACTAGAAGGAAGTATATATATATATATATATATATATATATATATATATATATATATATATATATATATATATAAAGTATATATGTATGCAGTACTGTGCAAAGTCTTAGGCCATCATTAGATTTGTTGTTTTAGCAATGCCATAATGACCATATATAATTATTTTTCAGTCTCTTTAAGAGAATACAACCAGAAAATACAGAAAATGCGTATGCAGTATTAAAAACAGAAACAATGCTTCTATAGGCTGTAGTGTTTAGTGTGACCTCCCCTTACATGTGAGCAATAGTAGGAATCTGGCTCTCTTAAACCTAAATTCAATGGAACCCTAGTTAAAATAGATGCTAACATCTGTATTTGTCCGACTATTTTATGTCAAAATGACTGCTGTGAAAAAAGTGAATTGCACCAGGTTTCAGAATTTTACATGTTGTTTAACTCATTGGAAGCTTGCTAATATGTATAAGACCAACTTTCAATCACAACATTCCATTTAAAATGCCAAAGATCACAGAATCTCACAGACATAAAATCATCATTTTGCATTAGCAAGGCCACTTTCAAAGGGAAATCAGCTTTGATCGACTTCAGGACAGTCTCCCCTAAATAATTTAAGATATGCTTAATGCCAAGGGACGTCACACTAAATACTGACTTTTGCCTGTAGAAGTAATTTTGTTCTGAAAATTGTATTTTCTGTTTGTATCTTAATAAAGAGGCCATAAAATAATTAAAGCTGCAAGCAGCGATGAACAGGCCCTTGTGCACCACGCACGTCGGGCTGTGGCGCAGTCGGAGGGCTTGCACGTAGACGTCTTCATACGCAGGCTATTATTGGACACTGCACCAAGTGGTAAAATAACACTTCCTGGGTTCGCTATGTTGAGCTACAAAAACAGCTACTAAGTAAAACACACAGCCACTAATCATAAGTCATGTGTATGATGTGCACAATACACCATGTGAAGCTCATGTAAATCTGATTGTTCCAAAGGTTTGAAACAGCAGTTCTTTAATGCAGAATTACAGCCATCACAGGCATCCGATCAAGGATGAAGGAGACAGTAGTTTGATTTGCAACCTTTAATCTCCATGCATCATCGTAGAGTGTGGTCTAAAACCATAATAATAATACAGTCATTAAACTAGAACTAGAAACAGAAAACTGAGGCACCTTTCCTTATCAGGTATGCTGAATCAATAAACGTTTTCTCCACTAGATAGCAAACTAAGACAACAAATGATTGGAACATGTCTGTTAAAGTTACAGCATGGGGAATGAGCAGACTTTGACGTGGCGTCACGGTAAGGGCGTTTGATGCAGGCTTTAGCTTTTAATAGCTTATCATCACAAAGGTCTTAAGATGACACTGAGTTAATTTGAAAACAATCGACTTAAAATGTAGGAGGGGTTGGTTAAAATATCAGGACTGGAAATGGCCAAAAAAACAGCAAAATTGAGCAGTTTTTCCAAGATGGCCAACTTCCTGTTAGAGTTAGGGTATGGCTCCAAGAAGCTTTTTTGTGCGCTGGACGTAACACATACGCCTCCTGATTTTCATTATTCTATGTCAATTTGGAAGGCGGGGCTTCAATTTTGAAGCCCCAGGTTTTGGTACACCTGAAATTGACTAATTACTGTGGGAGTAATTAGTCAAAGAATGACGCATGTTACTTCCTGTCACCATTAGGTGGCGCTATGACTGTCACTAAATATGAACCTGTACATGTCTTCAGATCGGGACTCTGAACAAGCATATGAAATTTGGAAAAGATTAGAGCATGTTAGAGTCAAGTTATAGGGCTTTGAAATTTCATTGCAAGACATCGAAATCAGCCGCGTCGTCAGGGCAACGCCTTACAACAGAGGGTCACCAACTTCAGAATATACAATCTCCAAGGTCTTGAGGCTTTTCTGAGTTAATTTGAAGGGGCTCTGATCAACGTGTCATCTTTGTTGTTGTATTATGCTTAAGTAGCGGTTTGCCTATAACTTTATAGGATATTACTGGTGAACCTTAATATCTTATGCTCATATAGCAGCTTATTTAAAGATGTTTATTTTGATTTAACTGCTGAATAACATGTTGAGCATTGTTGTAATACAGTTTATTTCCTTTCTTTATTTTCAGACCATAGACAAACACACCCACATACGTCGTAAAGCAATGTAAAGTCCAAAACCTCATTAAAAGAAGTCAAATCAGATCTCTCTCTCCAAGTGCCTTGATTCTCTGACTGGAATCATAGTCCATAATCTGCCGCCTCAACCAGCAATCCTTTCACAGAGGCTCGCCCTCAAACAATGATGATGAAATTGAAACCACGGAACATTTATTTTATGATTGCAAGTTTATTATTGTCTTTTGGGAAGATTTACATGACTGGTTATTCCCCAAATTTGTCAATTTCTCTAATTTAACAAAAGATAATATTTTATATGGTATACCTGTAAAAGATCCAACACATGACCTGGGAATTAATACAATCATCACCCTTGCAAAATTCTTTATACATAAGAACAAAACCCCAAATCTATGTTTTTCATAAGGAGTTGTGTCATTATTTCTCATCTTTAAAATGCATGGAGAAAAAGACTGCTGTGAAGCTTCGCGATTTAATAGAGGAGCTTAACCTCACAGAATTATCCTAGCTTTCTCCCCTTATTTCTTATTTCTTAACTTATTAAGTTTCTTTTTTTTAACTTTTTATTTTTTACTTATGTATTTATTTTCCTTACTCTAATTATTTGGGTAAACTTTTACTGTGATATTTGGACTATTTGTACTGTTGAAACCTATCTTGAGGCTTGTCTGTAGCCTATATGGTTGTATAACCAGTATAATATGCCAAATTGTTTTGTTAATTTGTCAATAAAAAAAAACAAAAAAACTTGACATCTCCAAGGTCTGTAGATGATACTGACTGAATTTGAAACTGCGTCAAAATCCAACTTTGACCCAAAATGGCAGACTTCCTGTTGGACTTGAGGTATGGCTCCACTAGACTTTTTGGTGCGTCTGGTCATGATATACTGTATATGCATACCCAATTGTATTCTTCTATGACAATCTGTATCGAGGGGCTCACTTTTCTTAATTTTCAAGGGGGCGCTGTCGAGCCATTTTGCCCCGCCTTTTTGCAGGACCCATAAAATATCGCATTTTTCACCGGACCTGAAGCGCGTGCATAGTCTCGTGCATGCGTTTCTGTGGATGTTGCGACCGCCAAAAATGCGATTTAAAATGGAGAATAATAATAAGAAGATTAATAATACTGTTTCTATAATTGCACTGTTCGATCATATGTTATATCGAATATTTTGTTACCGGTTATCTGGGAGTTGAAAGAGCTGGAAGAAATTGGCATTTTCCCACCCAAAGCTTTCTTTAACTTTCCTCAACAAACAAAACAAAAACCCCAAACTTTTTAATTTTGCACTTTTATTTTGCATATCATGTGTCACACCGGAAGTTTTCTGCTCAGGTTTCATTCAGTTTCGTGACATGCCAGCGAGTGGAACTTTTCTATCGTTGAACTGGTTTCTTTCCAGGGAGATCGAATCACCGGGACACCAATGTGTCACACTCAAAGTGTTCCGGGCTCAGGGTTTAGCTAGCAGACTTGTATGTTATGCTGGTGTAACACACAACACTGTGTGTTATGTGTTTGTAGTGTCTGTGGTCACTGAGTATCGCCTAAGGTAACGTCTCTCTTTATTTATTGTTACTGTATTTATTCTCTGACACTAACTGTTGACTTCAACACCGACGGCTTGCTGTCATGTCTACTTCCTTTAATGTTAGATAGCTCGTTGTTTTACAGCCGCCGCTGCTGTCTTCTGTTCATTTAGCGGCTGCTTGTATACTACATAGCGAGGTTGAAAGGTTGATCCAAACATTAAAGTGTGCTGGATGTGACTGGTTATACTGTTAGGTCCGTAAATATTTCGACAGTGACACAGTTGTCAAAATGTTGGCTCTGTACACCATCACAATGATATAGAATGAAACAATCGAGATGCACTTGCAGACTTTCAGCTTTAATTCAAGTGGCTGAACAAAAGTATCGTGATTTAATGTTAGGAATTGCAGCCATTTTTATACACAATCCCCTCATTTCAGGGGCTCAAATGTAATTGGACATATTAACATAATCATAGATAAAAATATCCATTTGAATACTTTGTCAAGAGTCCTTTTCAGACTATTTCCTTCTTTGTGATGCTTTACCAGGCTGTTACTGCAGCTGTCCTCAGTTGTTTTTTGTGGGTCTCTCCGCCTTAAGTTTTGTGTTCAGCAAGTGAAATGCATGCTCCATCGGATTGAGATCAAATGATTGACTTGGCCTTTTCAGAATATTCCACTTCTTTGCTTTAAAAAACTCCCAGGCTGCTTTCACACTATGTTTTGTATGTATCACAGTATGTTTCAATCTGTACTGAGAAACGCTGATCAACTTTGCTGAATTTGGCTGAGTCTGAGTAGACGGTATATCTCTGTACACTTTAGACTTCATCTGGCTGCTTCTGTCATGGTGACACCATCAATAAACACTAGTGACCTATTGCCATTAGAAGCCATTCATGCCTCCACCTTGTTATACAGATAATGTGGTTGTTTGGTGTGCCTTGGATCGTAGATAGATAGAAAGCTTTTATTTTCATTTCTCTAGTACATGTACATAAGAAACAAAATTGTGTTTCCCTAAAACCAAAAGTGCAGTGCAGAAAAGGCATGTCAATAAGAGATCTAAAAACATCATAAAAACATTTAATAATAATAAATTAGTGAGGTAAAAATAGTTAAGTAGGGATGCCGACAGTCAGTGTGTGTGCTGTTTCATGAGCTGTTTCAAGCCTTCTCCATACTTTTTTCTTGATCTTAGTTTCATCTGTCTTAAGAACCAGTACGTTCATTTTTTCCTCAGAAATGTTGATTTTGCCACTTCTTGTGATCTCTCTGATAGATTTTCTGTTTTTGTGGTTTAAGGGTTAGTGTTGTTGACCTGTTCCACCTGCATTGAGTGCTTGTCTGACAGCTTGTTGTGGGTTCACCGCAGCAGCTTCCTAATACAAACGCCACACCTGGAATCAACTCCAGACTTTTTACCTGTTCAATTGATGATGAAATAAGAAATTGCCCACACCTGTCCATGAAACACTTTTTGAGTTAATTGTTCAATTGGTTTTCATCCCTTTTAAAAAGAGGGGGGTACATGTTAAAAAGCTGTTATCCCTAAATCCTTTCTCTAATTTGGATGCAAATACCCTCAAATTAAAGCAGAGAGTCTGAACTTTAAACCCATATTTATCATATAACTGTATCTTCCTGTTAAAAGCGCGGCTGTGGCTCAGGAGGTAGAGCGGTCGTCCTCCAATTGGAAGATTGGCGGTTCGATTCCCGGTTTCCTCCAGTCCACATGTTGATGTGTCCTTGGGCAAGACACTTAACCCCAGTGTATGAATGTGTGTGAATGAGTGAATGAGTTGTAGTGTAAAGCGCTTTGAGTGGTCGTCCTTGCCGCTGTCGCTAAGTGCTGCTCATGGAGGAATTTTTCAGTCTCTTTAAATTAAATTAAAAGAGTAAAAAAATGAAAAGTTCCTTGAGATCAATCAATCAATCTTTATTTACAACTTTAAAAATTTACTTTTTTCACAACAAAGGTCATCTCAAGGCACTTTTCATTAAGGGCACTAATTTAACAACTTTTGTTGTGATTTGGCATTATAGAAATAAAGATTGATTGATTGATCTTGAATATGTTTTGGTAATCTCTAAACCTTACATACTGCTTACTGTGAAAGGCAGTTTGTTCTGAGAGACTATCAAACCCCTCACATGTACATGGACAGCTGTTGTGTTGCCGTTAGTTTGTGATGTTTTCTTTTCCTCTCCTTTCGCCTACCAGCATGTAGCAGCAGATGATCCTTGCCGCTGAGGCTGTCTGACTGACTGATCCTCATCATCATCAGCTGGTTGAACAACAGCTTCTGTGACTGACACTCAGCACAGCAGGATGTCCGACACTGGGAACCAGTCCTGCCTGATGGGAGCAGAGGATGCCATCTCCTTCCTTGTATGAACCTCTCTCACAATTCACAGCTTGATAGCCGTTTATTCTCTCTGTAAATGTATTTGGCTGGATTCATGTAGTGCTTTTCTTTGTCCTTAGTTTCCACATGTTTGAGCTTTAGAAAAAATCAATGAACGATTACTTTTATTAAACAGAAATACAAAGCAATCCGGTTGCACTTTCTCCAAATTGAAGAAAGTGACGATTTGCTGCTGTTCTTTAGAACATATAAGACTTCTTAGGCTCTGGGAAATAATTCAGATATTTTGGGTATTTTATAGACCAAACAATTTATAGAATACCCATCAGATCAAATGATATGAACACAATGGATTGTTACAGCCCACTGTGTAACCATACAGTAATGTAGCCGCTTGTCTGATGCATCATCAATAATTGACATGTTAATGTTTTTGATTAATATGCATTGTCTTCTTAAATAAATAAATCTACAATCTACAATAAAATACCCCCTCAAATATATGATTATTTCAAAATGCCATAGTATTTTTCTTTTTCCTATTATGATGAAATGGTTTGGAGCTGATTAGTCACTGTATGGTGACTTTGTCAAAAATTCATTACAGAAAACTTGATCCAATCACATCCCTGCAGAGACTGAATTTGAATTTAGGCGTATATTTTGAACATGAGAATACAAACAGATACATAAAGACAACAAACAAAACAAGAATAATAATATTCAAAAAGGAGTAGGAGGAAGTATATACTGATAAATTCCTACCCCTTTCTCACTACTCAATTAACTCATCATTTATAAACAACTATCCAGCGTCAAAAATAAATAAAACCAACTTTTTCAAATATTCTTTAGCATATCTTATTAAACTGATTTATATTAGTACTTTGTTTTGACTACATATCCAGACAATTCCATAAATTCACACCTTATACACATACTCTTCACTGTTGAACACAATGTTTTTTTATTGAAACTCTCCTTTTAAATTATACCCCTCTCTCTGTCACGGAACATTTTTGTATATTATTTCTTGCTTTAAAGATAATTTGTGCAGTCTTAAATCTTACTCAGTTTTACTCCATGAACCTTAAAGCATGTGACCTAAAAATCAGTGTGTTTACATGTTTACAATATCCTACATTGTTTACTATCCTATTTGCTCTTTTTGTGTAGTATGCATAATTGTTGTAAGTTGCTTATATAGGTGTTGGCCCATACTTCCACACAGTAATTCAGATATATTAATATAAGGATATAAGAGTGTCCAGTGATTTATGATACAGTATTGTAGACACAAGGGATGTATTTGGTTGTACGCCTGGCACCTGCTTGTCATTCTGTTTGCTTGTAGCAGAGTGACTGAGTAGGGGGGGGGTGATAATTTCTGTTTGACCGCTGTCGCTACACTTTATTCCTCTTTATAACATCCATGCAAAGCATTTATGTCTAGAAAAGTGTTTTTACCATCGGGTCACATAAAGGGAATCAAAAAGTCTGTAAGATTCATCCTCCAGGGAACATGAATGTCTGTACAAAATTACACAGCAATCTATTCAGCTGTTGTTGAGATATTTGTCTTGTAGTGGAGAATCTAACTATTGACACATTGACTGTCTTGGTCCATAGGTGTGTGTGTTTCATGTGTGGGAGGAATGGGCTGGCCTCGGTCAGGTGGAGGACTACCTGAGTGTTTTGGAGTACCTGCTGTGGGTCTTCACCCCTCTGGCCATTGTCTTCATCTTGCCCTTCCTTATTGTCATCCTCCTCTACCTCTCTATACTCTTCCTTCATGTGTACAAGGTACGCAAACACTCTGTCCATCATCTGCACTGTGTGAAGTGTGAACTAGAGTTTATGTCCGTTAACACATTTTGCCATCAGCCATTCAATCAGTAAAGACTTATCAGCAGTAAATTCTTCAGGTGGACCAGAAAGTACCAAACCAGCCACCTCAGGATGCAAGAATTTCACTAAGAATATCTAACAATTAAGTGTTCTCTACATATAATTAGCTCACTGAGAGGTAATGAGTTCAATATGATCTATTAATGTCCAATATTAACCTATTAAATTAGTATTGTGCATTTGCAAGAAACATATTAGAAGGGTATATAGTTTAAGTCTAACCAGATCTGTTATTTGACAGTTATGTCAGTCGTACAGAAGAATAAGGAGTTATGATCAAAACAATGGAAATATGATCTTTCACTGTTGTACTGCCACTAGACACTCCACACTGTATCTCTCCTGATGTTTTAATCTAACAGAGAAAGAATCAGTTGAGGGAGGCTTACTGCAACAACCTGTGGGATGGAGCCAGGAAGACCCTGGCTATTCTGTGGGATGGACATGGAGCTATATGGCATGGTAAGACAACACTGGCTTGTTTTACTGATGATTTGTGGCAGCTTTTTAGATGCTGTGCATTCAGATAGCATTTAGAGTACTGCTTGAAAGTTTGTGAATCCTTTAGAATTTGCTCTATTTCTCCATAAGTATGACCTGAAACCTCATCAGATTTCCATACAAGTCCTAACACTAGATAGGGACATCAGTTTAACAAATGAGACAAAAACCTTACACTTGTTTGTTTATCATTGAGGAAATGATCCATTATTACATATTTGTGTGTGAATCTCTAGGATTATCAATTCATTTGAAGGGTACTTGAGTGTTTTAATCAATGGGTTGACAATCAAGTGTGAGTCTTGGAGGCCCTGTCTTATTCAAAGAAGAGAAATCTGGATCTTCACGATCAAAGTCTGAGCTTTACAGCAAGGAAAGTGGCTTCAGTCTCTTGCAGTGGCTACAGTCAATGTTCATGAGTCCAACATCAGGAGAACATCCAACATTAATTGATATACATGGCAGAGTTGCAAGGAAAAAAGACACTTCTCTCCAAAAATAACATTGCTGCTGTCTATGGTTTGTTTAAGACCACGTGGATAAGCCAGAAGCCAGGTGGACAAATAATCTGTCGACGGATTAGACCAAAGTCTAACTTTTTGGCTTGAATGAGAAGCATTTTGTTTGGTGATGAGCAAGCACTGCATTCATACATAAAAACCTCATCTGTGAAACGTGGTGGTGGCAGTACGATAGTTTGGGCCTGCTTTGTTGCGTCTGGACCAGGACGGCATTCAATCATTGATGCAGCTATGAGTTCTGAGTTGTATCAGTCGGTTGATGAACTGAAGCTCAACAGAAAGTGGGTCATGAAATAAGACCATAAACACACAAGTTGTTTTACCAAAGAATGATTACAGAAGAAAGTTAATGTTTTGAATGGTTGGGCCAAAGTCATGACCTTAATTCTATAGAAATACTGTGAAAGGATCTGAAGTGGGCAGTTCATGCCAAGAAGCCCACCAACACTTGAGACGGTTCTGTAAGGAGGATTGGGCTAAAATTCCAGAAATAGTTGTTTGAAAGCAGGGGGTCACATACTTTTGCCTCACACAAATATGTAAGATGGATCATTTTCCTCAATAAATAAATACATAGTATTAATATTAGTTTCATTTGTTTAATTGGGTTCTCTAGTTTCAGGACTAGTAAAAAAATCTGATCATGTTTTGGTCACAATTGTGCCAAAACACAGCAAATTCTTAAGGGTTTACAAACTGTTATCAGCACTGTATACAACTGTTAATGACATCTATCTATCTACTAAAGGAAGGTGGACACATGATACATTTAATAATTATAAACTTTGAATAAACCAGAGATCAGAAAGCTGCTCTGCTCTGTGCAGGGGTAGGGTGGACTTTATTTGTGTATTATTTTATTTTTAATGCAGCCCTTTTTTTTAGGCTATTTGAAATGAGAAAAGAACATTTATTTACTATTATGGTTTACTTTCACAATCACTGTATCCATTTTTCTATGCGTTGAAGTAGCGGCTGTTGGACAAGTAATCGGCCCAGTCTGAACAGGCTACTGCAATACTGTTTAAGATCCCGGATGAAATTATGGTCCCAAAGACACTCATTATACAGTACCAGCCAAAAGTCTCTACTGATCTACTGATTCAAGGTTTTTCTCTATTTGAGGGGATTTTTACATTGCAGAACAATTCTGAAGACATTAAAACTATAAAATAACACATATGAATCATGTAGTAGATAAAAAGGACAAAAAACAAATCAACGTGTTATATTTTGGATTCCTTAAAGTAGCCACTGTTTGCTTTGAAGAAAGCTTCGCACAATCTTGGCACTTTTCAGGTATTTTCATGAGGTAGTCACAGCTTTTGTTGGCTGATTGTACTTCATTCAGTGGTCCATATCAATTAGGTTTAAGTCAGGTGATTGAGGAGACCACGTCATCTGATACAGCATTCCATCACTCTTTGTCTTGGTCAGATAGCCTTTACATAGATATGGGTGTTTTGGGTTATTGTCCTTGTTGGAAAACAAGTGATGGTCCTGCTAAGCATAAACCAGATGAGGTGGTGTATTGCAGAATGTTGTGGTAGCCATGCTGATTAAGTGTGCCCTGAAATCTAAATACATCACCAACAGTGTTACCAGCAAAGCCCCCAACACCCACATTTCTCCATGCACAGCTTTTGACATTTTCTATAGTTTTGATGTCCTCAGTATTGTTCTACAATACTGAGGACATCAAATGTCGATGTGTCCTTGGGCAAGACACTTAACCCCTAATTGCTCCCGTTGCTGTACCAACTGTGTACGAATGTGAGTGAATGGTTAGCTTCCTCCTGATGTGCAGGTTGGTATGAATGTGAGTGAATGGGGTGAATGAGATGTAGTGTAAAGCGCTTGGAGTGGTCGAAAAGACTAGAAAGGTGCTATATAAGTACAGTCCATTTACCATTTAGAAAATAGTAAAAATGGTAATGACATTCATGTTCACTTGAGGACGTGTCCTACAGACCTTTGTTATTCCATGGCTTTTCTTACAGCACCACCCACTGTGAGCGTTAGTTCTACGCACAAGATTTAAGCAGCCTAAACAAGGGTTTTAATGGAGTAACATGTATGCTTTGTGTACTTTGACCCGTGTTCCAGGCTATGAAATCTATGGGATGGAGAAGATCCCTGACAAAGGACCAGCGCTGATAGTGTACTATCACGGAGCCATTCCTATCGACTACTACTACTTCCTGGCCAGTCTTATCATCCAGAAGGGACGAACCTGCCACTCTGTTGCTGACCATTTTCTCTTCAAGGTCCCAGGTACTCAACTGTTTCACACATGCACACACAAATACACATTGTAAAGAGTCAGCAAAGTACAGGTTGGGCAGTTCAATCATCCATCTCAACCTCCCCTTAATGGCCACCTGGGCACTTAAAATTACATTCCACTGTAACACATAATCGTGCGTGCCTTCCTTGTAAACAGGAATGGAAGACGTGTGCCGGAGAAATAGCTCTGCAAACTGTGGTAGAGAGAGAAAAGGTCCAGGTAGTTTAATCCTTCATTCAGCTCAATTAAACATAAGACAATGACACTACAATAAAGTGGAAGTGATCAGTGATCAGAGCAGACTATTGCTGCTGGTCCAACTGACTTATGTGACTGTGTTTTTACTGTTAATTCCTCTTAACGTGAGTATATATACTCTCATTTGGTGTTTTGATGAAGGTGGTGGGGAGCACTTTCTAACACATTGGTCCAACATTTCCCATAGGTGTTCAGTTGGGATGATATCTAGTGACCGTGTATATAAACTGACTATTTATAAATATCTTTTATTCATTTAATTGAAATATTGCTTATTGAAGTAATAGTTTAACTCCCTGGCTGATGACATCCTCTGGCATAATTCATGTTAAATCATTTTTGTTTTTATTTCTGTGACGGTGCAACAGCTGAGACAGCGTTCACAGCACGGGTCATTTTTCCTCATTCTTTGTCTTTCTCAGGACCTTTAATTCCACTAACACTAAATAATAATCTGTGTTTCTGTTGATCTATTTCTGAGAGCGGGACCTCAGTCTGAGAGCTCGTAAAGTTCTTATTCTTAGTCTTTAGTGCCATTTTCATGAATGGAGCTTCTCCACAACCTGCCGGTCGTCTGACCTTATATGGTATTTTGGGGGCGTCATTCATGTTAATTTACTATTCTTTGGAACGCACGTTCATTTAGAACAGGTGGGATTCATCATGTTTACAATGGTCATTTACGACTGTTTCCTGGTGATACGAGTGTTTGCTGAATCAGACGTGGCACACTCGTAAATTCCACCTCACGAAAAAAGTACGACAGATTTAAGAAGAAAAATACGAACATGTTCTTGCATCTGGCCCAATGTCTACACCAGAACCAATATCTGTATCACCAACCCTGCATCCATGGATATTACTGTTACCATTGAACATTCAATAAAAATTTCAATGACAAGAATACCTGCAGCTTGGAAGGTCAGTATGCTAAGGCACTTCCTTAGTTTTATTGTAAGTAAATACATTTTTTGTAATATCACATGAGAACTTAATAATGCCACTATCTAGCTTCATGGAAGGGACCTTACCCTGAAAGGAAATTTGAGGCAAGCAAGTTTGCACACATGTAAAAATATACAGTACTTTTTCACATGTAAAAATATACAGTACTTTTTCACATGTAAAAATATACAGTACTTTTTCACATGTAAAAATATACAGTACTTTTTCACATGTAAAAATATACAGTACTTTTTCACACATACAAATAATCTAAAAATACAATTATGACAATGTAGGAAAAGGGTTGAAGCTCACAAGGATTAAAGGCAGTGGCTGGTTAACTGGCCAGCTGGCCAAACATATCTAACACCACTAAGGCAGATCAGAAGTATCAAACGTGTAAGTGCATTAACCTGTCCATACATGAGGTAAACTAACTATTTATTGTACTGTAGCTTCTGGAACAAGACCAAACATCCTTCTGTTTGTTTTATATACAGGTAATCTAAAACGCATTAGATTAAAGTATTCATAGACGACTGTGGGGTCATTGATTATCTTACAGTATATGCCTTTTGAGGACATTAGTAGTTCAGTATTAAGCTATACTTTTAAGGCCTGATTTATTAAGATCCCAAATAGTGGGTACTAAATTGCGTGCACAGTGCAATAGATTGCGCGTTTCGTTTGCGTGCGTTTTGCAGGTGATCTACTAAGAATAACTGTGTAAATGAAAACAGGTGCAACAGGTGCAGACAGCAGTATTTAAATGAGGGTTTTGTGTCTTTATGGAGAGTTTGGACGAGCAGAAAGCTGCAAGAACAAAATGAAATGTGATCAGGTTCTAGTGGAAGAGGTTAACTAATATATTGAGTTATAACAAAAACTAATATTACCAGAGAAACCCACATATGGAGAGTATTAGTGACAAAGTCAATGCTGTTAGTAAAACCACAAATATTCCAAAAATATTAACACAGGTGGAAAAACTCTGTCCTGTGTGTATTCTGTCATTGTGTCTCCGTCTCCTCCTCTCTACAGTAACAGCTGGTTAATATCTGTCCTTCAAAGGTATTATTTATAGACACAGTTAGCATCAGAAATAATACCTTCAGGTTTGGTAAATCACAATGCGTGTGCTAAATAACATATTTACATTTTCTCCTCCCTGTATTTTGCACACTGGGGTTAAAACGTCTCATATTACATATTCATTATGACAAACGTACTAAATGGACAGTGTGTACTATCTTGCACAGCTGAAAGACGCAAACCTCAGTGCGCTGCGTTAGTAGATCAGCTTGCACATTTTTTGCGGGTGATGTCAAGTTTGCACACGTTTCTACACACGCAGACCTTTAGTAAATCAGACCCTTTGTGTTTTGCCAGTATTTAATAATTGATTCTAGGTTTTGTGTCCTTCAACAAAAAGAGTATAATACCGCATTCATGTTATGCAACCAAGACTGTGGAATATACAGAGAACCAATCAATTCTTATTTATGAATCAATGTTTAGCAGAAGAAAATAAAAGTTGTACTGGCCTCAAGTAAACCAACTCCTTATGTCTTCTGTTATAGAATTTAGTAAAGAAGAGAATTCACATCCCACCCAAATATTTCATATTCTCTGGTTTCCAGTACTGTATGATTAACTGTATGGCTGCACTTTCGGGTTGATTTATTTTATAGCCTGAGAAACTGTTAAATTATTTAATAATTTCTAAGGATTTTGGTACAGAGAATGATGGAGTGGACCGAGCATACATGCTTAGTTTGAAAATATGATCACCAATATCTTTGTGTCTTCGAATGGCGTATGCTATGTTAATTCTGTCAGCCATGACTGTACAGTCAATCCCTGGAACCTTATTGATTACCTCTATACATCACACAACTCATGAAAGCTCTGAATGATCAGGGTTCAGTGTGTTGTCTGCCATTAGTCTGTAATTTATGACTCTATGGTCTCCTAATTTGACACAGTGACCATCTCAAAATACTTAATATCCTGTAGTCTGACCCTGGTATCAACCTAAGAATCCTCTACAATAAGAATACCATGTATTTGATGCTAACTTTCAGTATTATTTGACACTGTTACTTAATCATGCTCATGTAATCAATCAATCAAGACTTTTGGGTGGCACATTCATATCCATGGTATACATCTGGGTCTATGTATTCATGTAAATAATTTCTTCGTCACTTATTTTTAAATACCATTTAATATGTTTGATATGTTAATATCGTATCTTGTCTCCCTTACCCTCTGCCTTTTTTTTCTTGTATATCCTTACCCTCTCTCATCTTGTCCGGTTCATCCAGGTTTCAAGTTACTGTTGGAGGTGTTCAGTGTGATCCATGGTCCTCAGGAGGAGTGTGTGCGGGCTCTGAGGAGTGGTCACCTGTTGGGGATCTCTCCAGGAGGAGTGCGGGAGGCTCTGTTCAGTGATGAGACCTACCCTCTCCTGTGGGGCAAACGCAAAGGCTTCGCACAAGTTGCCATTGACTCTAAAGTGGTGCGTTGTTTTTCCTGAAATCTACTGTCACTGTCTGTCAGTACTTTTGTTAAAGTTTCAGCCCGGAATGCATGTCACTGTAGGTTACATGGACATCATCAGATATACTATACTTGTGTGCTTTGCATTTTCCTGGTGGATTACTTTTTGTTCATGCCAAATTCGACTGTTAACAAATGCTAATTTTCCAGTGGTTTAAAATGCTGTGTAGTGTTTCAGCATCTGATAAGCCTTTATATGCATTATTCTGTAGCTCCAACTCAACTTTGTGGATTGTATTTCCTTGTCTCAATGATACTTTAAAGGATAGGTTTACAATTTTTCAAAACGTCAGGTAAGTGACCAGATGAGCACTGCACTGAAAAAGGTTTTCCTCTCCTGTTCATGCTGACCACTCAGTCCAGTCAAGAAGCACTACAGTAACAGACGTAGAAGGAGCCATCCTTTTTAGTTATACTTTGAATAGGTACATGTGCAATTTTGCATTGTATAAAGACTCCCTCTCTAATCTTCTCCATCTCTTTATGTGTTCTCTTTCTTTCAGCCAGTAATTCCCATGTTTACTCAAAATTTGCGGGAAGGCTTCAGATCTCTTGGAACACTCGGTAAGTGTAGAAAAAATTACAATTACTAAGATAACATCAGCTAACTCTCTCTGACACTCAGTGGCGCCAGGCATGACGCGTGTCTTTGCTAGTCTAAGACCAACGTATTTGTCTCAACACGTTGTCTAAATAGCACTTGCACTCATCTGCGTGCCTGTGTGTGTGTTGGTCTCAAAATGAGGTGTGGTCAGGCATTGCGCAATTGACCAACAAAAACCTGGTCTAAGGTCAATGCCACATATTTTACTGTTATTTTGAGGCGCATCATCAAGATTTGAATAGGTGGGTGCACAATGTGCGTACACAAAAAACCCATAGTTTCACTTTGACGGCAGGTTCTTGTGATCCTCAATAAGAAGGATGATGAGCTCAACCTGGTGTTGATGATTCTGATTGTTGTGTTTGTGAACTCTGGGAATGTGAAGTGTTTTGGCTGTGGGAAATAGTGTCATGTAGCCCGAGCCTGCCTGTAGAAAATCCCCTCTGCTAATAAAACACAGCGTGAAGATGCGAGAGGAAACACAAAGGGACAGACTGGACATAAAGGTGAAGGGACAAAAGACACACAGCAGAGTAGGGGAGAACGGGGTTGGTTGTCACATTCATCACATCTCGGTCCCTAGAGGGCGCTGATAAAAAGTTTAGGTACTGAAAGTTTCAGAATTTAGGTGAGATGTTTCTTCAGAGATCATTTCTGGAGTAAACCACTTGACATTGAGGTGAGAAGACGTTGAAAATGTAAATATCCAATTCTTCATTGTTTCTCTTCTGGGCTTTTACACAATGAGTTTATAATAAAACAATTATTATAATTAAAAAGTATGAAGAGAGAGTGAAAAACGCTACGCTAAAATATGTGGTTGTTAGCTTAGCTGGTAGCAAAAAATCCAATTTGGGGATGTTTGTCACTTTCTCTTTGGGGTTGGTTGTCACATGTTGGCATATATACATATATAGTGTGATATATCTAGTTCCTTCTTTCTTTTAAGATAGCAGAATGAACAAGAACGTTGTCAGGAAGACAAACAAGAGCCAGACTCCTCCTGATGTAAAGCTCAGAGCAGTCAGAGAGGTGAAAATAGATATTATTGTAATATAAGGACAAAAAATGCACTTATAGGAATGATTTTTCCTGTTTGTGTTCTCTTGGTGCAGGAGATGTGTTAGGTTGTTGTATTTCAATAAAACTAAACACAAGTGCACAAGATATATTTGATGGCTCATATCTCTTGAACAAAATCAGCTGAAGGAGAGTAAGACCACTCTGTTCCTACCTGATACTTTAGGCTTCCCTTACAAATTCAAAGGGAATCTATTCAGTATATGGTTTGTGAGGAATTCAAAGTAAAGTAAAAAGTGTGACTGCCAACCCCCGTTCTCCCCTACTGAAGGCGTACGTTGACAGTGTGATGGCCCAGCTTCCGGCAACGACTACAAAACTGGACCAAATCAAAGAGGCTCAAAACAAAGATGATACATGCAGACGCCTCAGGGCGCACTCACACTAGGGCCAGTTGTTCCGTACCGTGCTGAAGCACGGATGTCCCCCCTCACCTGTCCCCCGCTGGCCCGCACTCACATTACCTCAAACCCAAGTGTACTCAAGCACGGTTACCTCCAACACGTTGCGCAAAAACATATAGACAGTTTACTCTCATAAAACATGCACAGGTGTGTGTTGGCGTGCTGTGCGCCGGTAAAACACAACACAGCCGATCAATTAACACAACGCACTATGATTATAAAGTCCAAGCTTGTTCTTCTGAGTCATGCCTGTGTAGTATGCAGTACTAGATACTTGTATAAAAAAGACTCTAGTAAAAGCAGACGTCCTGATTCAACTCTTTACTCCAGTAAAAGTAAGACTTAGTTTAATGACTTAGAAGTCGCCAAATGACTTACTTTAACGAACTTCATTAGTTTATATAATGCAGATTTGTAAAATATGACTTTTATGAAGGTCACAGTCACAGACAATAAACTTAGCATTTCATAATTGTGGTAGCAGCGGTGCAGCAGATGTGATGAAGTCCACGCAGCACGCTGGATGCAAACTAATATTAAGCCTATAGCCTTTTCATTATAATGTCGATGGACATAAATTGATTTCTTTTGCCTTAATAATGATACAATAATACACAAAAAATGGTCGGATTGGGAACCCATACATACATAATGTATCCGTGTTGCATTGAGTGTTGCATGCGTGACCAAGTGTACCGTGCCTAAGCACACCTCTTCCAAGCGTACCGTACCAGGGAAGTGTACCGTACTCAAAAACTGTACACTTGCACTCACACTAGCCAAATAATCTGGATTTTAGGGGGCAAACGTGCTTGGGCACGGTACGATTGCCTAGTGTGAGTACGCCATCAGTGGCCTCATAAAAAGGGGGTGGCCGGATCACAGGAGACAAGTCCACGAACTGTTACTTCCCTATTGGCCAGAGTGGTCAGATCTGCATGAGGCTGAAGGACTGATTATGAAAGGTGAGAGGCTGCTTATTCCAGCCCACATGAGACAGGATGTACTGCAGAAACTTCACCAAGAGCATCAAGGAATCAACAAATGCCTTGCCAGAGCAAGAGAATCGGTCTGGTGGCCAGGTATCACATCCCAAATAAAGCAGATGGTGGAACGATGTGACACCTGTGCTATGGAAACCCCAACACCAGTTCAACCACTTATCACGACAAACTTACCGTAGACCAGTAAAGTAGTAGTAGACCATGGCAAAGAGTGGGGGCTGACCTCTTCCAGTGGAGAAATGGAGATTATCTGGTCTTAGTTGACTATTTCTCCAGATATATAGAGGTGTGCAACTTGACCAGCAGCACGTCAGCCAAACAAGTGATTGACAGGTGCAAAGCTGTCTTCGCAAGGTCCGGGTGCCCAGAGGTTCTGATCTCAGATAACGGCCCACAGTTTGCTCAGTTTGCAATCGACTTTGACTTCAAGCATGTGACAAGTAGCCCCAGATATCCACGCAGCAATGGAGAAGCTGAAAGGGCTGTAAACACTATTTAGTTACTTCTCGACAAGGAAGGGGACTTTCACAAGGCTTTGCTGGCGTACAGGGCTATGCCCCTCGCTCAAAGGAGCTCCCCAGCACAACTCATGATGGGGAGGAGGATCCGGACCCCGGTTCCCATCTCATCTGGACAGCTACAGCCACAGTGGCCAGACCTGCAGTCAGTTAGGGAGAAGGATGCAGCCCTGAAAACACAGCAACAGCAAGCCTTCAACCGGTGACACCGTGCACACTCTGCCCACTCTGACTCCTGGGCAGAAGGTTTGGATTATGTCTTCAAAGACGCAAGGTATTGTTGTTCACAACGCGCAGGGAGAGTGGTTAACCCTCCAAATAGACTGGACATTTGGAAAAAGAAAAAAAAGAATAACAGTGTTTCTTATTATGTTCTAAATAAGTCATGCTCCTAGCTGAAAATGCAGTTGTCATAAGTGATAATGATTTTAATTATGCAGCCCATACATCAATGGAGGGAGTAGACAGGAGTCCAGGATGTCTTGCATTGAAAAGGTTTATTTACTTGATCAAGGAGAAATGAGCGAATGATCAGTACATGTTATGTTCTGATGCTCCCTTCAATTCTGAAGTTTCTCTCCTCCGGGGATAGACTTTAAACCACACAGATAATGCCACAGGTTGAGCCATGCCCAAATATGGGCAGACCAACACATCTACAATATACAGAATGTAGTCTACTGGTCTATAGACAAAACATTGCTTAGACGACACTCAGGTCCTTTGTCCTACATCTAACACACCTCTGACTCCAGTTACCTTTACCCCATTCAGGGAAAACAGTCAAAGACATATCTGACCTCGGCTGCTATAGCAACACTATCAGAATGCCTCCTGTTTTCCCCAAAAGGAGCAGACTCACTGCTTACCACTATCTCAAGGGGAGACAGTGTCTAAACCCAATATTTGGTGTGGCCTTGCTATGACCGCAAAGCCTAGTTTGACCCAGTGCATATTAGTTATGGAAAATTCCCTAACAATCCCCTCTTATTGATCATGAGATCAATACTGACTACCCATACTCTAGGCATTACAGTGGCAAGACTATCCACGGAGTACCCCAGAACGGAAACAGCATTTACAGTACAAATCCACAATAGTCACATAAGATAAAATCAAATGGTATTGAAAACATAATATCACACAGTAACATCATTCAGTTACAACCCAGGGAGAAAAATAAAAATGACATTTTTCATTTCATGAAAATCATAACATTCCCCTCTTATGTACCACATATACCTCTTCTGTCACATAACACATGAGTTCCGCCTTCCGGCCAACAAGGACAGTGGAATGAAGAACCCCTGAAACACTGAAGTATTAAAGGAGCTCAGGACGGACATCAGTCACATGCACCTATCTCACAGAAGCTATACTTCCCTAAAGATCCTGAAAAAGCAAACAAGAACCCTGTGCTGACTACTCCTATTCTAGCGAGGGGCTTAAGGCCACGCCTCGATGGTATGGAGGAAACAAGACCTATGCGTTTACCCTATCTCATCTCAAAAGGAAACCTTACACTTTAAAAGGTGGTACATACACATACATGTGATTACAGCAATACAGCAAAATACTCATCTCATCCCTGAAAAGGAAAAAGTTAAATCACAATAACAATTTTAATCATTTCACACATTAATTTTTGCACTGACGAGTCTTCAACCCATGTACTTAACGTACAGTCAAGGGTCACCAACCATGGAGAGGTTACTAGCACTTTCGATGCATGGTGGCATGGAATCCTTCAATTTCATCCTCGTAAATCCTCTTCATCAGTTGTAGTTTTTTCCATTGCATTCAAATACACATTTATGAAATCAAAATCACATACAACATTCTCTATAATCGAAACAAAAGTAATGACTCTGGTTATTCAAATTAGAGAAATGTTTAACTGTACTTCATTAAACAAAAATGATTAAAGTGATTAATAGTGTCATTTTGAATTTTCGAACACACAATAAATCTTGAATCATTAAAACAATGAAACCCTGAAAGGAAAACAAAACAAGGAGTACATGAACACACAGAAGAATCTGAGTTTCATCTGCAGACAGCAGTTGATACGCATCTGCCTCAGTTTAACACTCAGACAAATCACACCTCCCACTATCTGACTCCCTGATTCATTCATCTAAATACTTTTGCTTACAGACCTGAGGTCTCCTCCTCCTCGTCATCATCCTCCAGGGAGACGTCATCCAGCCCAAGACGCTGTATCCACTCCTCAAAGCCTCGAAAATCATAATAGAACATTGTCACATTATTGTTAACATTTGCATCAACAGTTGTACACACTTGGGGTGCTTGAATGACGGATTTAGTGGTTTTCTTCACCATCAGCTTAATCAGCCAACTCATACAGGCAAAGAGGAGGATGATGAGGAGGAGAACGATGACCAGCAGTGTAGTCAAAAGCTTGATCAGGCCGGACCCCCATGGCACGAAGATACCTGAAAAATCTCCAAAATTAAACCGATGGTTAACATGTAATTCCTTTATGCCTAATGCAGTTTCATGAACCATATCCATCACTTCAGCTGTCGCATCAGAAATGTAAGAACAACATTCAGAGCCTATAATTTTACAGGTGCCACCTTGTGATGCAAGCAGGAGGTCAAGAGCCATTCTGTTCTGCAGAACGACAGTTTTGACTTCCTGTAACTCCTTATGTTCAGCCAACATAGCTCTACTAGAGGCATTCAGGTGACTTTCCAAGACCTTAGATAAAGATACAAGTTCCTGTTGTGACACATAAACACCATAACTGTAGAGGTATGTACTGTTGAGGAACTTCGAGTGTGAATTTTACCTTCATCCTTCCAGGCTTAATTAACTCTGTCTCCACCAACCTCTTATCATAGGTGGCTCACGTCCACTTTCTTTTCGTAAAGATGTCAGGTCTTGCAACATAGCAATCATCTACTTTACATCTATCAGTGGGACACTTAAAAACAACCGAGTTCACAGGTCGTTTTGTACGAAACAGAGCTGAAGGTGCTGGACCTCCAGTATTTTCTGGCTCCATTTTAGCAACATAATCACCTTGTTTTTCAGTTCCATGTGCATTTTTGTTGCTAATGAGCTTCAAAAAGTTAATTACTCCGTCCTTACATTCAGAGTCTATTACCTGGTTTGTTTCTCCAGGGCTGTCCCGCAGAGGGCGCCCCCTCTTCGAGGACTCTGTAACTATGACCGTATCACAAGCAGAGAAGCCTCCCTGCTCTCCGTCTCCTGAAACTTCCAGACCTGTAACTTGGCCCAGCCCACCTAGCAGGAGTGAAAATATGAGTAATCGTTTGATTACCTGACATTGACCTGCACATCCTCTCTGGCGGCTGGGGGGGCAAGTCTGCATCTTGTGGCATGAATCCATTCTGCCTTGCTTTCGACCTTTAAAGCTGTCCTGGTTGTCAGCAGCACCTGGTACGGCCCTTTCCACCTAGGACACAAAGACACTTTTTCCAAAGATTTGATTAGTACATAGTCACCCTCCTTAAAAGGATGAATTGGTTCCTCTGATGGTTTGGGGAGCCTCTTGGATACCTGCAAATGATATTTTCTCAAAATCTCTATTTTTACAAATGGACCTGATGGGGGTTCCAAATGGTCATGTCGCACAGTGCTGTTCTGTTTTCTGGTCTGTTGGCATATCAAGCAACTTTCAACATGTGTTTGTGAGACCTGTGTGATACCCGGTGCAAACCATTGTGAGCGAATAACATCATTGATCACCCCTCTTCCGACATGCGCTGGTCCGTGTGTGACACGTGCCAGTACATGTAGGAGAGCTCGAGGACAAACTGGTCGACCATCAGGGTGGAGCCACAAGCTAAACTCCGCATCAACTGTACAACCTTTTCTCAACCAAGGACTACGCTCCCTATCATCAGCGTGATTTTGCAGCATCACGACATCATTAACGGAGGGTAGCGAAAATGGATGGACAGGCTGTGTGGAGGCACACTGACGTACCATGGAGGAAGAGGAAGTCGCTGCTTGTTTGGCTGTGATATCAGCCATTGCATTTCCTTGTGAAATAGGATCATTTTCCTGAGTGTGAGCAGCACATTTCACAATTGCAAGCTGTAACGGGCGCATAATGTGGTCTAGCAGGTCATTTACCAACGCATGATGTTGTAATGGCCTGCCAGACGATGACACAAACCCTCTCATTTTCCATAACTGACCTAGTGAGGGCATATAGTTCTGCTGCCTGTGCTGAAGTGCCAGGCGGCAGAGCTCGTGCTTCTAAAACTTCCCAATCATTTACTACTGCATAGCCAGCTAGGTGAACGTTGTCAGATGGTCTGCTAGCTGAACCATCAGTGTAAAGAATCATTTCAGAGTTAGGTATTGGTGTCTGCAATAGGTCTGGCCTTGGTGATGTACACATATCAATAGTAGCAATGCAATCATGCTCATATTCGGTTGTGTCAATTAGTGGAAGGAGAGTGGCTGGATTTAGGGGGGGTGAGCGCTTTAAAGTTATGTGTGGGCTGGATTATGAAGTATGGTTGCCTCGTAACCTGAACGTCGAGCTGCTGTCATGTGTTGAGTAGCTGATGTGTTTAAAACGTGTAATACTGCATGCGGAACGTGCATGACACAGTCATGAGCCAGTACAATGGGGGCGGACTTATCAAGCAGAATAGCAACAGAGGCCACTGCTCTAAGGCAACCCGGCATACCAAGGACTACAGGTGTCAGTCGAGACGAGTAGTACGCCACAGGTAGTGAGACCCATGTTTCTGTACTAGAATGCCTGTAGCAAAGCCTTCTCTCTCATGTACATGTAGATGGAATGGCTGATGATAGTCTGGCAATCCTAATGCTGGAGCCATGGTGAGAGCATGCTTTAAGTTCTGAAAAGCTTTGTGCATGTCATCAGTCCATTGAACCGCAGGGAGAGCTGACTACAGCGTGGCTGCTCGCAATACAGAGTCCATAGCCGCATACTCAAAAATCCAGTGTCTGCAATAGTTCGTCATCCCTAAGAATGAAAGCATGCCCTTCTTAGTTCTGGGGGGGGGCATATTGACCAGCAGTTTCACCCTTTCTGTTGATAGGAGGCGCTGTCCATCCTTCAGGAGGTGACCCAAATATGTAACCTCAGATCGGCAAAATTGCAGTTTGGGCAGTGATGCTCTATGTCACACTCAGCCAACCTCTGCAGGAGCAAGATTGAATCAGTTCGACAAGCTTCCTCTGATGGAGAGGCTATCAAAAGATCATCTGCGTACTGCAGGAGTGTTGAACCCCCTGGGAGGTGGAGGTCATCCAGGTCTCTTTTTACCGCTGCTGCGTACACTGTTGGACTCTCAACATAACCCTGTGGCAAACGCCGCCATGTATACTGCTTGCCTTTGAACGTGAATGCAAACAGATACTGGCTATCTGGATGCAACGGTATAGAGAAGAAAGCTGAACATAGATCAATGACTGTGTAGTGTTTTGAATTGCATGGTAATGAGGCTAAAATCGAATTAGTGTCTGCCACAATGGGAGCTGTGGGCACAACAATATTATTAATAGCCTGCAAATCTTGCACAAACCTCCATTCATCTGGACGATTGGGTTTTTGGATGGGCAAAATGGGTGTGTTGCATGGACTGGAAGTTTGCACCAGTACATTTTGATCCAATAGAGTTTGAATAACTGTTTCAATTCCAGCAATGGCTCTGTGAGGCAAGTTGTACTGTCTGATAGCTGGCAATGTGACATTTGGTTTGAGTGTGACTTTATGAGGTGGAGCCGAATTCACAAAACCTACATGATTTTTGTGTTTTGCCCATAAAGATGAAGGAACCTCTGACGGAGGCCCATATTCTGCAGGGTGAGGTGGCTGAAACAAAACAAATGTGCTCTCTGTGTATTATTGTTTGGTTTTGAGAGGCTGTCAAAGCTCCTCTCAGTGCTTGGCATCGAGCCACCATTTTACCAAGATGTTTTGCCTCTTTTCCAGGCGCTACAGCTACACGGATGTGTGGAAATGAATCTTTAACATCAAACAGTGTATGTTGTGTGTCAGACAGTCGAATTGGAATAGCGCACCCCTGTGGACCAACAAACAAACAATGCTCACTCTCCAACCCCTCTTGTTTGTTTAGGAAATCGTTTGCCAATACCTTATACTGCTCCAAAGGGTTAAAGGCTGCTGTGCAATGACAATTCAGGAGAGGCCTCATGACAGACATCAATGACGCACATGCTGGTGATGTTGTGGCAATTTTCTGAATGTTGGGCACTGTGAACATAGAAGACATGTTAAAATTTGGCAATGTCCAACAAAACAAACAATCAACAGTGGATTGCAAAAACTGAAATGCTTGGTCTGCTCTATGATCAGGTAGAGTTAAAAACAACCCTTCAGGGGTGCAGTGAATTGTTGCATGGAGTTCACAAAGCAAATCTTGCCCCATGAGGTTAATTGGGCTCTTTTCAGATATCAGAAAAGAGTGCTGTACATTTGTGCCTTCTACGCTTATTTCAGCTTGATGTGATAATGGCTCTTCATTAGGAATGCCGGAGACTCCGACTGTTGTGATAAATATAGAGGTCGGAGTGCACACATGCTCAGAAGTTTTTACTGTGGAGATAGTTGCTCCACTGTCCACCAAAATATCAACATTATTACCATTAACTTGAACTGACATCATTGGATCCTCAGAGGGATTATTGGAAATTTGAATAGTTGCTTAATGTTGGTCAACTTAATAGCTCTTGTCTGCAAAACCATTTCCAGCATAGGAATATGATGCATCTCCACACGGGCAGCAATCTTATCTACGGAAGCTTTCAACTCAGCAGAGCACCTTTCAGGTCTTCTCTCATCCACATGCACTCCATATCTCTGAAGAGCAAAAGTTATCCACACTTGCATGCATTCTGTCATGTAAGCAAAGTTCCAGGATGGATTACTCATGTTAGTATTAACATTCATCTCCGCCATTTGCAGTTTCTCTTTCTCAAACGACCCCTCATACGGCCACTCTCTCTCTGTCCAGTCATTCATGAGGGAAGAGAACGGAAACACAAAATGCCATCCTTTTAGTCTTCCCACAACTCCTATTGGTGCATGTGGAGAAAACATGTCTTCAAACTGTTTAGTGGGGCTGGCTGGTTGTGTGTCTGTAAGAGTGTGTGTATGTGCCTCTGCCTGTGGATTATCAGGTTAATTTGTCTGTTCCACATTTTCATTGGTGTTTCTTACTGCTTGACAGTCTCTCTGTCCTCTAAATTTTGTTAAATCAAATTGTGTAGTTTTAGACTCCGAACTACTACCTACGCTGGACGTGTCGTTGCCCATTTTTATCACTTTACAACATCAGATACACATACAATTTCAACTGCATCTAGGACTCCAACTCCTCTTTTACAATAGCAGCAGTGTTGGTTTGAAGCTTAGAATAAACGTGTATACACAAAATTACCGGCGCCCAGGCTCAAACAGAGCCACGTTTCCCAAAGGACAGAGCAGATAGTCCGCAATCTTGATTTAAGCGAGGTAGAGCCAATTTCTATCCCCGAAAACGTCTTTTCTTACAGCTTAAACCTCATGAGGGTCCCCCTGTGCCGAGTGCAGCCCGAAGCCGCCCCAGAAACCAAAAACAGCCACAATGTGGCCCTACGAGGGGTCGGAAACACCCACTCACAGTCTGACCCTCCAACACCACACACTCTGCTATTACAACCAATCGTTGTCAATCACATTTATTCTGATACAGTATCCATGTTTTAGTAAAATGGATATTTTGTTTTGATCAATGTCAATTTATGGGCTTTCTTATTTTTGCCTTTGCTAATTTGCAAAATTAAAATCAAAAGGTTCTATTATTTTGATCTCGTCAAACACCAACATGGTAAGGCATGACATTTAAAATCAGCACTTACCAGTCGTTGTTATGTTGAGATCCTGTTCGTGACGCCATTTGATAATGATTTTAATTATGCAGCCCATACATCAATGGAGAGAGTAGACAGGAGTCCAGGATGTCTTGCATTGAAAAGGTTTATTTACTTGATCAAGGAGAAATGAGCGAATGATCAGTACACGTTATGTTCTGATGCTCCCTTCAATTCTGAAGTTTCTCTCCTCCGGGGATAGACTTTAAACCACACAGATAACGCCACAGGTTGAGCCATGCCCAAATATGGGCAGACCAACACATCTACAATATACAGAATGTAGTCTACTGGTCTATAGACAAAACATTGCTTAGACCTCACTCAGGTCCTTTGTCCTACATCTAACACTATATCAAACCTCTGACTCCAGTTACCTTTACCCCATTCAGGGAAAACAGTCAAAGACATATCTGACCTCGGCTGCTATAGCAACACTATCAGAATGCCTCCTGTTTTCCCCAAAAGGAGCAGACTCACTGCTTACCACTATCTCAAGGGGAGACAGTGTCTAAACCCAACATTTAGTGTGGCCTTGCTATGACCGCAAAGCCTAGTTTCACCCAGTGCATATTAGTTATGGAAAATTCCCTAACAATAAGTAATCGTGCAACATGTTCTATTTGAGTTATCAGAGGAGGAAAACCCTTAGCTAAAAGGGGGAGATGTAATGGCAGGAGTACACCAGGGAGTGTCGCTGTGGGACTGCTGGGTCAGTGTGTGTTCAGTAATATTAAGCTGACAAAGTGTTAATAAAGTTATGGAGATAACAGCATGTTGTTGTTCTTGTATTATAGAAATAGAGGTCAACAATACACTAGTGGGTGTGATCTGATCACAAGAGACGCATGTTAATGCCAGGTTTAAACAGTAGCAGTGATGAAGACTTGAGGCCTGTACTACGAAGTTGGATTAACATAACCGGGATATCTCTCCGTTACCTGGGTTGACTTACCCAGACATTCGCAATCCTGATAAGCGGTACTACGAAGCTGGTTATCAACTTGGTAATTGAACCCAGGTTTTTCCAATCTTGATCAGTGCGCGTTCACATAAAAGGGTAAAAGGTGTTTGCAGCGTCTGACCAATCACAAACATGGAGAAACCCTGCAGAGCAGCTTACTTTACCATGGAGAAGCAGACAATTATTCTTCACAAATATGAAGAATTCAAACACATCATCCAGGCCAAAAGCAACACTGTTGCCACAGCAAAAGCCAGGAAGGAATGCTGGCAGAAAACTGTCGACTGTTAATGCGTAAATTCGTGAGATTCTACCATATAAATTCATCGGACAATATAAACGGACAGCACTCTGATCACTCAATTTCACTTTATTACGGCACAGACGTTTCGGGCAGAGCGCTTCCTCAGTGCCCTTCCTTTCTTTTATATTTTCCATTGAGTTCTTTTGAGGCTCAGCACCTCCGTGTGAGCGTGTTTTGTGTTGGAATATTAATTCCTCACTGTGATGGCACGAGTAGTTGTGTGTTCCATAAATTCATGTTTCTGCAGTTATGCCATGTGTGACCATTATTATTATTAACTTCATTATTTCAAATGCAACCCTAGTGGAGCTAAACGGACTTGGGAACAAGTCAAGAACAAGTACAAAAACATACTTCAAAGCGGTCAGTGACAAGGCTTTATTTCTTCATACTGTCTCTGTTGTATGGATGAAATCAACAGAATTTATTTGATATTGTTTTTTTGAAAATCTGTACCTTTCGTATAGGATGTCATCAGGGACATCAAAAGGATTGCATCTATCCATAAAAACTCTTTCTCTCCTAGGCACTCCTCTCATGATCCGTGCACCAATGTCGACAGGATCTTCTATGAATGGGCCATTTTCCAAGAGAACTGATTGGTCAGGAGGTGGTGCTTTTATACTTGTTGATCTCTTATCCAGAACATAACCTGCTCCGGAGCAGGTTAGCCGTTCAGCTAAAGTTACCATGGTGATTTACCCCGGTAAGAAGTGAACCAGTGTCGTAGGACGGAAAACCCAGAGTTAACCCTGAAGTTACCTCGATAAGAGAAAATCCAGCTTCGTAGTACAGGCCTCTGATGGTGGAGTTGAATGTTTTTAAAGTCCCTGTTTTCATAAGAAAACAAACAAATTACAACAGTGGCTCTCAGGCCAAGAAAGGAGCAATAAGCAGGATCTGATTGAAGCATGGAGGACTGTGCTGAAGACAGCTAGCCTCACACTGTAAATGGTAAATGGACTGCACTTATATATATCGTCTTTCTAGTCTTTCAACCACTTTCAGTATTTTTTCAGTATCTTGCCCAAGGACACTTCGACATGCAGACTGGAGAAGATGGGAATCAAGTTATCAATGTTGTAATAAGTAGCTCTACTTCCTGAACCACAGCTGCCCCACAAGTGTCTCACCAATGTCAGTAGAAAGAGTATGAATAACGGCACACAATAAAAGATATGAAAAAAGTTAAATGAGCAGAGTTCTTTGCAGACAAAGAATTACTTCAAAACGTCTTAAAAAAGACGTACCTTTGATACACATTTTTTCATTCAAAAGTGGAGTGCATCTTATACAGGTGCATCTCAATAAATTAGAATATTGTGTAAAGGTTAATTAATTTCAGTAATTCAGTTTAAAAAGTGAAACTCATATATTATATAGATTCATCACACACAAAGTGAAATATTTCAAACCTTTATTTGTTTCAATCTTGATGATTATAGCTTACAGCTAAATAAAACTCCAAATTCAGTGTCTCAGAAAATTAGAATAATGTGAAAAGGTTCAATAATGTAGACTCACAGTGTCACATTCTAATCAGCTTATTAGCTCAAAACACCTGCAAAGGTTTCCTGAGCCTTTAGATGATCTCTCAGTCTGGTTCAGTGGACTTCACAATCATAGGGAAGACTGCTGACTTGACAGTTGTCCAGAAGACAGTCATTGACACCCTCCACAAGGAGGGTAAGCCTGAAAAAGTCATTGCTAAAGAAGCTGGATGTTAACAGAGTGCTGTATCTAAGAATATTCATAGAAAGTTGAGTGGAAGGAAAAAGTGTGGTAGGAAAAGGTGCACAAGCAACAGAGATAACTTGAGAGGATTGTCAAGCAAAGGCCATTCAAATATATGGGGAGCTTCACAAGGAGTGGAATGAGGCTGGACTCAGTGCATTAAGACCCACCACATACAGACGTATCCAGGACATGGGCTACAACTGTCGCATTCCTCGTGTCAAGCCACTCCTGAACCAGAGTGTTTAGAAGAAAATGTCTGAATTCACTTTACACGGTCTTTAACACTGCATTGTTATGAGGTGAACCTTTTGGAAAGTCGGCTATGAATCTGATGGAAACCTGCTCCCTGTCTGTGTCTCTTTCTCTCAAGGAGTTTTCCGCTGGGTGTATGAGAGGTTTCGTTTCCCTGCAGCTCCTGTTTATGGTGGATTCCCTGTGAAGTTTCGGACCTTCCTTGGTGATCCAATCCCATATGACCCTAACATAAACGCTGCAGAGCTGGCAGAGAAAGTAAGTGCACTGAAGCTATTCATTCCTTCCTTCCTTCCTTCCTTCCTTCCTTCCGTCCGTCCGTCTGTCTGTGACATGTAGCTCAAAGACAACTAGTAGTGATTTTCTGATATGAATATCTGATATTGATTGCACTCCAACATGGCAGAACTGCAAATACACAAGTGTCTTTACTTTGGAGATAATGGATTTATATCTATATGCATGAAATTTACCACACCAAAAATAACATACCAACACTGAAATTTGAAATTGTGGGGATGTTGCAATAATGTGAACTGTTTGACAAAATACCAATAATTCATATGTAGGGCTAACTAACTGCTGACTAAGTTTTCATTGTTTGCTTTGCAGGTGCAGCAGGCAGTCCAGTCTCTGATAGACCAACACCAGCGGATCCCAGGGAGCATCCTGAGAGCCTTATTGGAGAGATTTCACACCAAGTACAAGTGTCATTAACAGCAGCTGTACAACAACAGAGACGACCTGTCCAGTGTGTGACCAAAATGCCATGTCACATTGGCTCACATGACTACATGGTGCATAGGTTTGGTGGCTTGATGTGTTGGGATATTTGCACAGGTCTATGCACTGCCCTCAAACACTACAGACTGCAGCTGAGGTTCCTTTAACATACATGTTTCACATGTGTTACATGTTTCTTTTCTTCTTCTTCTGCTCATTCCCATGATGAATCTGTTTAAAGCTAGACTTCCTTAAGTTGGGATATTGGAATAGACATATATCGTACCTCAAAATTATAAATGGAAAGATCATTTTTTACATGGCTTTCTTTGGTTATGATATTTTTGTCTTGATTATTTACATCAGGAGCAATTAAATATGGACTTCTCGACTGCAGTGAGCTGAATGGTTCGTTAAACTTGGGTTTTGATGTTTTTGGTCATTTGAGCTGTTTGGATTTCAATACATGGTATTTAGGCAATTTATTTGTTAAAAATACACTAATCATATTTAGGACAACAAGCATTTCATAACATCTAGTAAACTGTCCAAGCCTATGAATTGCAGTTACTATGAAAACACTTGCTTGTAGTGCTATGAGAGACCTTTTATTTTTGCACATTTTCAGTTTCAATTGACTTAGAGAAAACAATGCACTGTTTGCAAAACACAGAAATTTCTATCTGTGGGGCCGAGGAATCAGGCTGCAGGGTTAGATGAGAGTCTTAACTGAAAGACAAGACAGAGCTGAACCCAGTGCTTAATGTTGTCCCACAATTAAAAGGATTTATGGTTTTGTGAGGTTCAAGTAGTGTCATAATTGTTCCAGGAACATACACTGACCTAAAGGAGTATGACAACAGACTGTAGACGAGGTTACCTTGTGTCTTACACCTACAATAGAAAACAACAATTTTAATAATTATACAGATCATAGTGTTATGATTACATAAATTCCAGTGGTTCCTATTTTTCAGTTAATGGTTAAGCTTTATATGTAAAATACACCGACCTACGCTCTTCTATGTAACTACCACATCATTACCTTAACTCTCAAATGAGCAGGTATTTACCAGCTGAACTGAACTTCAACTGTCCAGTTCCCTTTATAATAGTTTAGTTTAATAGCTACATACAAGTTGAGTGCTGTTCCCAGAAAATAAAGGGATCATTAAAATGAAAGATTACCCAAGTAACCTTTAAAAATATGGGTGAATTTTTTTCTTGTAGGCCTTCTTGTCACAATAAAGTACCTTTTAACTGACTGAGTCGTGGTACACTGCCAGAGGATCTTTTTCAATACATTATCCTTTATGTACATAGATGCTGGACAAAATGATCAGTACACATGACACTGAAATTCAATCCAGTAAAACAAAATATAGCTACAGAGGTGTTGATTCATCTCTTGGTAGTTTGTGAAGGTGTAGTTTATGTTTTATGAAATTATATTAGATTATAAGGTGTTTTTATCATGTTGTTCATAGTTGCACAAATATCTGTTGTTTCCAGTATAATACAGCTTCAAAGTGAACCAAATCACAACCAAAGGTACGATTATTTCTGTATAGAAGATACATGGGAATGCTTTATTGTCAGCGAGCCGTCCATTAGATAAGATATTATTTCTAAAATGACAAGGTATACATAAATCCAGATTCTATTCAAATGCCTTTAATATTTATTTTTGTTTTGCTACTGTTGCTAGCAGTGGCTCAGTAAAGACGTAACTATTGAAGTTAATGTTTGTTAGGACATTGTGCTTTTTGCTGTTTCATATCATTGTAAACTGAATACATGTTATTGGACAAAACAAATCATTGGAATGAACATTTGACTTTACCACTCTTGGAACTTATGATTTGCATTTAACCTATTTTCACTTTAATACCACTAATCAATGTAAAACAATGTGTGCTGCGTTTTGGCCTTGAAAGAAACATTCACTTGACTTCACTTGAGCTGTTTTTAAGATAAAGAGCAGATAAGTAAACTCATCTGTATTTGTAAAATTGATTCATTTAGAGCACATTACTATTAATAAGTAAACACATGCCACTGCATATGATCAGTTATGCAAGAGTCCAACACAGATGAAAATAATGTACGGGAAGGAAAAAGAAATGATCTGCAAAAAAGTCCTGAGCTGTATAGAAAATGAAACTAAATGATCGCTGTAGGTAAACTTGGTATGAACTTTAGTTTAATTTCAATATATTTTGTTTGTGTGTGTGTGTGTGTGTGTGTGTGTGTGTGTGTGTGCCAGCAGGCAGGGGTCAGAGCAACCACTTACAGTAGGAGCCTTTCACCTTGCCAGCTGCTATCAGTGAAGGCTCCTAACACTTTCAGTATCCCCTCTCAAAACACATCACATATCTTCTCACTGTCATTTTTGCTATTTCAGTTCAAACACACTTTTTTCCCCAAACATACTGATCTATTTTATCAGCAGTAACATAATCAATTTGTTTAAATTTTGATTGTCCAGTTGTATACAGACCTATTTGCATGTATGACTATGTAATTATTGTGATTCAACCAGTGGTTTTGCACACATAGTCTTCAAAGTCAAAATATCAATGCCAACTCAGATTTTGACATTTTTAAAGAAGCCTTTGTGAGACCAGTTATGTGATTGGTAACGTGGTGTTTGACTGATGCTTCTATTAACTCGTTGCCTTTTTCATATTTATGTTTTTAGTTTTTATCTAAGATGTATTTTTGAATTATGTTAATAAAATATAAATGGTGCACTTTTAATATTGAGATCGACCGCATCCTATTAATAAATCTATTTTATTAAAATGTTTAATTTGATCATTTAATTTGAATTCACTCCATTTGTGATGCTTGTACATCTGGCCAATGAGGATTCAAAATAGCAATGTTGGGATACAGAAGGGTGGTTACTGAATGTGCACATCCAATGCTATGCCAGGTGCATCATAGCAGATACAGTAAATGACAAGGTTAATAGTATCCACACAGTGGATTATAACATGAATTATTTTGGACCAAAATACGTAAAATGGAAAATAAATCATATGACATACAGAAAATGTTCAAAATATATTTCAAATACATTCTCAAACAGGGTATTGCAAAATATGAAAATAATTCCCATTCGCTAGTCAGTACCATTGTATTTTCTATGTATAATTTTCTGTGATCACATGTGATTTCATGAAATATCTGAAAGAAACTTAATTCAGAGATACTGAAACAACAGTGAAAACACTGAGGAAGCTTGTCCTAAAAGTGAAAGGCAGTCATGTTTACTATTGGAGCAGCCAGATACAGGCACAGGTTTCTATAGACAGCTGTATTGTGAAACTCTTAGCTTCACATACAATCCTGCAAATATAAAAATAGTTCCACCTACAGTACCAGTCAAACGTTTGGACCATAGACTGTATATAAGAAAGGTTTGGACACATATTCATTCAAGGGTTTTTCTTTGTTTTTTACTATTTTCTAAATTGTAGAACAATAGTGAACACATCAAAACAATTAAATAACATGGAATCATGTGGAAGATAAAAAAGTTCAAGCAAAATATGTTTCACATTTTAGATTCCTCAAAGTAACCACAGTCCATTACTACTTAAAATAATAGGTTAGTCAATCTGGAAATGTTATTATGTGTTTATCCTTCTGCTGTAGTGATAACAGATTGTCCAGATCTTTGGGTCAGGGCTGTCACTTATCTTCATCATCAGAGCTCTGAGCCAGACACCATACATGACACCCCGCATTATATCCCTTTGTACTTCATCCAAATCAGTCCCACATCTCTTTAAAAATTTTAGCGATACAAAATTAACTAGGCAAAATATGCATTAATGTCAACATGTAAATTGAGTCGACAGATATCTTCTTTTAATATTTCTGTTATTCTCAAATCTCTATCTACTCTTCCATTGACACACTACTAATAATTTCAATAAAGTTTTAAATGATATTGGTGGTGATCTAAAGAGATGGGCATGATCTAAACTTTCAGTCATTAAGATTAATATTTCGCTTTATATACATTTTTTTAGTTCCATGAGACCTTTTGCTCCACAGAATGGCTACTGGAAGAATTAAAGAACAAAACAAAAACAGACTCAAAGCCTCTATGCTGCAAAAATAGAAATCATCAAGAGGTGTCAACCTGCCTAATTTCAAATGGTACTCATGGTGTTTTGCATCCTGCATCCACTTACTGCCTGGTTGAATCCAGAGATTAGTGTGTCGTGGTGCCCCATTAAAGAACTATTAGTAGAGGAATCAGCCACAGTGAGATGTTTGATGAGCAGCACACCTCCAACTGAGAAAATACTTATTTTAGTTTGCCCTGATATGTAGACTCTCACACTTCTTTATGCCATTCATTTTTCTGATCATTCTCCCAATTCTATTACAGCATGTCTCCAGTACGTACGTTTGGCTCATCTAATCATCTTGTGGGCTGCTCTATCTTACACCGTCTCCATCGTTATTACACATTAAACACTTACTATCAATGAACTCCTGTATTATTGTATGTATGATTACTCCCCAACAACGTACCATGAATCCTCCCACCATATTATTTTTTCTTATGAGCATTCAATGTCAGAGCTCAGTCTATTACAGGTATTATAATAATTAACTCTCATGAAGCTGCCCTTTCCTGTCCATATTTTGATTACAATTGTGATTCTTGTTCTTTACCTATATTAATTAAATTATAACTCATCCCATTCTTCAGAAATGTTGCCACACCTCCACCTTTCCTGGTTATCCTATTATTCCTGATTGGAGTATAACCATCAGCCATTTCTACCACTGCTTCTTAGCTTTGTTCTTTGATTCCAAGATATTTCTCAACTGATTTCACTATGATCTTTATCTTTTCAGTCCTCTTGTTGAGATCAAATGTTCACATCTACCATAAAAAACACAAACTAACTCTTGCTCACAATTAGTATATCTTCATTTACAGCAAATATGCACATTCCCCCTACACGATCTGTTTGCTCTTTGCTAGCACTGAATTAGATGCATCTGCTTACCTGGACACAGTAACATTAATAATTACATCTTCACATGATAACATTGGTAATATTAATTGGTAATAACAAAAAATGAAAGTACTGCTCCGTCTCATGTATTTATGACTGACAGCAAAACACTGCATCATTGTCTCTGATGTAGTCGGATTGAAAATGAACTGATTCAGTAAAACAAAGCCAGGCCAGGCCTTATTTGAAACGGGTGCATGAAGTAACTTAGTAACTTAGTAAATAAACAATGTAACTCAGTAATATTTTAAGTGTGAGTTATGTGGGAATTCTGCACCTTACTATCAGAGCTGTCAGACTCTGATCTTTGTAGACTAATAGTGACACAAGACAGAAGAGTTTGTTTGTTTTTACCAAGTTACTGACCTTTTACACTGAAATGTGTAATTTTGTCATGCTTACACCCTAACATTTCATCTTGTCTTTCTCCTGTGTTCTGATGACAGGCTGCAGGGTCAGTAAATCCAGAATGCTTTGGTTACGTTCTCTGTCTGAATTAGTGCATTGTAAGCATTTCTTTTCTTTTTTATTCAGTCAGAGTAAGGTGTGTTTGAGTGGTTTCATTTTCAACAACTGAAATAATGTAGACATGCAAATGAAATTCTTTCAAATCAATCAGTAAATCAATACATCCCTACTTTAACAGGTCGTAATAATGTCAGAATTAACTATATGAGATTAGATGTACAGCTTTATGACAAAGTAAACATGACTTGGAATATCAAATGAAATTGATGAAACTACTTGCTCAATGGACTAAGGAACCAAGGATACCTCCTCAACTGAAATACAAACAGTGAAAGAACTCAGGACTCTCTATGTACTTGTTTCAGCTCCCCAGTTAACACACCTTAATACATTACACTGCTGCCCTCTGGTGGTTACAATGAGACACACTTTTGAACCTTTTACTGCTGCAGCTGCTGTTGCTATCACTGCAATACTGCAACTGCTAGCTGCAACAAAACAGTGATGCAAATTAAGGACCTACTGCTGCTGTCTTTACGGTTTCTTTACGGCTGCTGTCAGGAATGAAACCTTCTCACCACTGCCCTCTGGTGGCTAAAATGACACTGCTTAGAATTCCAGACCTTCCACTGTTGCTGATATGCATCCACTGCTAGCCACTACTACTCAGCTATTACCAACCTGCAAGCATGTACATAAACTAAGAACCAAACAGATTATGAGTGACCACCTTTTAATGGATCAACCAGGTAATAATATCACTTTTATTTATGTAACACTTTTAAAGAAAATGTTTAGAAAGTGCATAACATTCACACTACAAAATCACATATGATATATGCATTTTGAAATGAAAGCTATAAAACAAAATACAATGATGCCCAGAGAAATGAAGTGGAAAAGAAAAAGAGATCAATCAGAAATTAAAACAATGAGTGCTAAAAGATAAATGATGAGATCACATGAAAGCATATCTATAAAGTGTGTACAGGCTGTTGAGCTTAGAAAGCCTGGTCCCCCATTGTTATACATTTGCATTTTGGAATTGCAAGTAAAGACCTGCCAGAGGGTTTAAGGCTTTGCACTGGCTCATAGGATCATTTCTTAAATGGACTGGCAGTCAGTGGAGTGGATGCCAAAAACAGGGTTATGATGTCTGTTAAAACCCAGCCAGGCTGCTGCATTTTGGACAAAGTGAAAACATGAAAGTAATTTTAGGTCTGATTCCTGAGACAATAATCAAGTTTAGAGAAGATTGTGTGAATAACTTTTTCCAGCTCATGATGAGTGAGCATGGTTTTTAGGGTGGAGATCTACCTCAATAAAAGTAAACCGCTTTTGTGACTCTGGAAAACCCAAGTTAAACCCACACAGAGCTTGTTAATGTGAAGATTTCTGCATGACATTAGTGTTCTCTTTGAGGAAACTTGCTTTCATTATTGTCATACTATACAATGACCCCAAGTGGCTGCACATTATGTTTAAATCACAATAAATAAACAAATAAATAATTAATAAATAAAATCCCCAACCTGACAGAATAAATGACAGAACAAATGAACAGAAACTTGAGGCCAGAAAAATGACCACAGTGTACTTTATTAAATGAATTTTGGTAGTTTGTGTTGCATTAGATTCAAATAAAAATTTACAAAAATTCCATATATACAAAAATGTCATTTTGATCCTGTTTATCACTCTTGATTTATTTTTTACAATAAAATGTACTCTTCCCCCATTGAATGCATTTTTAGCAGTTGAGACTTTCATCACACAATGCAACTTACTGAAAAGACCAATATTTTTTGTCTTACATATTTGTATCTTTTTTTAAATACACCACATACACCACATTAATCGTTTTATTCTCTGTAGTTACATCGTCATAGTTACAGCCATCATGGTGGCATCAAACCTCTAAAGACACCCTTCACAGTCAGAACTCAAAAAGAGAGGAATGTTCTTTTTAACATGTACACTTTGCATACATTTATTTACACGTAAGCTTTAAGTTGATCATTTCACTATCTGTGGTACTCCATGTTCAATCAACTCTCTAAACAGACATCTGTACAAAATGATTATAGTGCGACAGGATACAGGACTAGAATCCCATCATGATTCACCTGCTGGTTACTGTGCTTGTACTGAGGCTGAATGATCTCATCTGTATCCCATCCTAATCATCTAAACTGAATCCACATCATTTCTCTAGTTTGATAGTTAAAGTAGACTTTTCTGTTGTGTAGGAATGGTATGTCCACACATCTACAGTAGAGCTTACAGATTAGTGAACAGAGACAGTCTAAGGGCAAAGATGCTCACAAGAAATACAGCCTGTTCACATGTCAGAGAAGCACATAGAAACACCTTACATACAGCTATGTGCTGGCTGTGTGAGTGGGGGCTGTGACTTTGTAATTATTGTTGTCTATTGCACTACATTTGTCCCCTCAAACAAGTCCTCATACCTAAATGACAAAGTTCAGAGCCATTCAAAATGATACATGACAGTTGCAAAATGATTTGTGACGATGCTTTACTGATCTGCCTAAATGTTGGTTAAGTTTATGCAAAGTAAAACTATTTGGCTGAGGTTGGGGAAACAGAGCAATGGGATACTGCATTTTTCATCATTGTGATCCTCGACATGACTTATTTATCTACAGTATGGTGTACAGTATTGTAATGTTTTGAGGTAAAACCAAAGAGAATTAGCAGCCAGTCATGTTTCCTAGAGCTGGACAAAAAGCTTTTCATTAGAGAGAATGATGGAGAACTGAGGTTTATACAAAACCCTCGTTGGATGATGAATCAGTCCTAGTATAAGCACAGTAACTGCTGTTCACACAGATAGTGCTAATAACCCCCCACACCCAACCCACACACACACCTGGCTAACCAGAAAACCAAACTGCGCTTTCAGTACAGCCACTGGGTGATGAGGCTGAAATAAAGAAACAGATTAGAAATATATCTACTTTAAGGCTAACAGAACATAGAAAGCAGCTCATAAGATTTATGACTGAAGTGAGGGAGGGAGTCTGTTGATGCTGTGTCCTATTTATGATACACTTCCTGCAGTGAGCAGGATACCCACCACCAATACAACATTAAGCACCCATGGAACCCTTAAAGGATGTGGCTGTCGATTTTTAAAATATTTTTCTTATTGTCAACAAACCAACAGTGAACTGATCTAAAGGGCCGATGTTGTCCTGTTTAAAGAGCTTCTCCAGTTTGTTGTGTTACATATAACAACATCTTATGTTTGTTCAACATTGTACACTGTAAAGGATTTAGATACTCACATGTGTTGACAATAAGAAACATATAGAAATTGCCAAATCCTTATCCTTGGAGGATTCTTCTTTTTATGACAGCACCTCATTGAGATCAGACAAATCACTGCTTGTATTAAAGAAAGTGAAGGCACACCCAGCTAGTCTTTAATCCAAGGGCTAGATGTAATGTCAACTGAGTGCTGCCATTTCATTATCAATTAACATATGCACGATGTATGTCAAATTACAACAACAACAAAAAAAAGGTGCAGATTTAAAATGAAAATTTTAAATCCAATACATATTTCCAGACCGAATTACTGTAGATTGCAGTTTGGCACATTGTAAATTTAAAAAAGTCCATTTGACATTCAATTTCATTATCCTAATGTCAATGTTATACTTTGGAGTGCACTGAATATCATTTTAATGGAAATGTTGTATTTTCAATCTAATTGAGCAGGAACCTGGGTCTACAGGGTTACAGAGGAAAAGGTATTGGTAATAAGAAGGTGGAGGGTATTCTGTCCATTAAACAAACTGAGGTAGCTTTATGTATAGAGTTAGTTCATAATATGGTGACGAGTAAACAAAGGCTACACTGGATTTAGGTAACACTGCAAATAAACTCATATAACTTCAATGTCTGTTTCAAATAATACTGTAAAAGGCTGCATTTAAACAGAGGTAAAGAGGAAATCTGCTTTTTAAACACTAATGAAACTTCCTTGTCAAGCCATCAGTGATTCTGTCAATTTACTCTTCTTTTAAGAAACTTTGTGGAACCCAGGTATAGTGAAATGATATGTGATTGTGTTAAATAATGACAATCCTTTAAGTCTGTATACATTTAGATAGTGAGTAGACTCTGCCTAGTTTTAAGTGAATTTTAGAGACTTCTTTACAATACAGTGGTGGCAGACAAACCCACAGAGGACCTCTGCTGGTGAATTAGATCAGTGAAAGAGAAGAAAGATGTGCTTATTTGCTGGAGATACTCTATCGATATCTATTTGATACCTCAGCATATACCACAGCATATCAAAATTAAAAATGATAATACATACATTCTGAAAAGATGTCTGCTGATTTGGTGCCCAAACAAAGAACTGAATATGAACTAAATGCAGCCTTGTACAGTGTGTGCCATGTTCAAAGTCTAACAGTATTGTGCCATCCTGAATCCTGTGGCTTTTTATGCTTGTTCGGTTTAGCCAGTGTCTTATTTTTCTGGCATATTCCCTGTCTTTCTATCACAAAATAAACAAACTATGAATCTAACATAAGCAAACCAAATTCTCACAATTAAATGAAAGGCAAAATCATTATTTAAAAAGAGTTGTGGCCTGAACATGTGCAGCAGCTGAAAATGTTCCCTAAACCTGCTTGGTACAGCAAAACACTACACACACTAATGAGACTCTCTCTCACACACACACACACACACACACACACACACACACACACACACACACACACACACACACACACACACACACACACACAGTAGTATGGTGGCACAAAAAAGTGTTTAAAACTATGTATTTAAGTTCTGTTCCATGATCCAAACTGAAAGTATGACTCACTTCTGATAAAAGCAGCAGTAATAAAAACCTTGACAAACAGCAAAGAACCATACCAGACTGTTTGGAGATGTTAGCTCTAACCACACACTATGCATACTCTATGCTGTATATTTTTTAGATTTGTGAATGTATTTACATAGAGTTCCAGGCTTCCAATGGTTTCCATTCACTTATATACAGTGTGAAAGTGTAGATATTGGAGTTTCAGGGCAGACTCATTTCAAAAGTGTCAAATGTCTTTGATTATCATACCATATAGGAGGTGAAAGAAAAAAACAATGGCTTACTGGAACAGTAGATTAAGTACATTCAAAATTCTAAAACAAAGCACCATGGTTTGCAAACTGATTGGCTGTGAAGTAAAATGTGCTGTAGTAAATTGTCTTCAACATGCTGGTATGGTGCTTTATGTAGTGTCTTTATTAGAACACAGTGGATCTGTTCATTAACACTTTGACTTGCACAATCAACAAAATAATTATTATATTACCTAAAACAAGCCGTTTAAACATGTATGTTATTGGAATATGCCAATGTTAGGCCGTAATCTGACCAAATCAGGCGGTGTGGCAAAATGCCAGACCTTCCATTCACTTGAATGGGGGTTGTGTTTAGGCTGCCGGCGTCAAGCGAGCTAGAGTGTGGATGAAGAGGAAGCCGGTGAACCAGATCAATAAAATGTTGGATTCTGATTGTTTTTCAGTGGTTACGTTGTAGACCACAACGTGACACGTCCATACCCCAGCACACCTCAGCTCAACCCTGACACAGTGCCGACTGATTTGGTCTGAATCCTCTCTCTGTGGTCTGTATTATGTTGGGCTTCAAATGTAAAAAGTAAATAAAAGTATTTTAAAGAATTGGTTTAGTGCTGTGTAGACATATTTGTATATCTATAATATAATAATATAAATTGCCATGTTATTCATGTTTTGGACAATCAACTGTAATTACTTACAACAGAATTCAGACTTCATATACAAACTGATAATGCAAGCTGATAGAAGCTGAGGTCAGAACAGCTCAGTATAGCTGGGGCTGGTTCATTAGGATGAACAAGTTTACAGTCTCATGCTATGATTATCCCATTGACTTGTTTTTGTGCTTTTCCTTCTATAATAAAACAGACATTGCACTTGTGACGTAACAAAACATAAAAGACAAGCTGGAACTTTCTTCTGTGAAGACATTTCAGATTTCAAAAGAAACACACACTGCCATGTGGACGGCATTGTGTTGACTTTATGGTGGTAGGTGAAAAGCAGAAATTCCAGAATATGGTGGATTTGATTGGCAGCTCATTTATGTGATGATGTCATTGCCTCTGGCTTCCCAATATGTCCTGTGTGGGGGGAAGATGGTACAGCTCTCCATTGTGTCTGCAGTCTCCAGCTGTCTCTTCACACACTGATTCAGAACATTGGGGAGGATTGAGGATTTAGTTTTCATGTGTACAGTATGTCAAAGGAACACAGTGACAATTTCATAGTATCAGTGGGGCACTGATGGTCAGTCTCTTGGTCTATCAACCAACACTTTGGTTCATAGCAAAGTGACTTAACAACTCCTGGTGTTGACATTCATGAATTTGCTGGCAACCCACTGACGCTTCCTTCAATGGCACCATTTTGTCAAAAATGTTCCTTGACTAGCAATGACAAGATATTGTGATAAGAGACCATCTGCTGAGGAATTGAATGTCTTCACAGGATACATCTCAGCAGTTAGCCCCTGGTCTTATCTCCTGTGTCACCATCTGCAAAACTTAAACTTTCACTACCACTACTAGTTCACTCTGAGAACAGCTGGTGGAGTTTTAAACCTTTTGTCTTGTTTCATCATCACATGCTGTCTAGCCCTGATCCAGTACATCTATGCCACACTCCTGGTTGCTGATCTGATCTGATGGAACCCATACATCTCAGTCACTCACTTATGTAGATTGTGGGGAAGAATGTAGAATATACAGCCTGACTGAATGATAGGCAGTCTGCTTAGTGGTGAGGACACACAACACACCTGTTTAGTCAATTATATGATGTGAGCATGATACTAAGTTTGATGAGCCTGTTCCAGTCTGGGTCAGTTATAGTTGACAGTTATTAAAAGTCATAGAATGTGTGGGGTGAAGTGAGTGGTGTGATCTAGTTGCTGCCTGTTGTTCTTATAACATTGTGTTTGATATTTAAGATTACAATCAGAAATGTTCATTATATGTGTGAGTGGGAAAAATGCTAATAAAAGGAATAATAGACAAAAGACAAAGTAGCGTGGTACTATGACTGAGAGGGAAGCAATGATTTTAATCATATACTCTATCAGAGTAAAGTGGACTTCAGCTAAGGTATGGCTCTCAGCAAAAACTTGATAGTTCTCTCCCCTGCAGGAGTCTCTGTAGAGGTTACCTCAAGTTTTGCGCCTCATCTCTCCATCCATCATTTTTACCAAAGTTACCATTTTCTCCCTGTGCTGATGAGTCAAATAATGAGGTAAACATGTAAAAGTAATCCCTGTGAGCAAAAAACACCAGCTGAACACTAAGCTTCTATTGTTGTTTCTACTCTCAGCATGAGCTGACGTTGGCTTGTGACAGATTTCTTTATATGATCATTTGCTGAATGCAGAACGTGAGTTCACTTCTCTGCTCCAGGGTTGGACACGCCGAGCCATGTCTACATTACACAACAACTCAACAAAGTAAAACAAGTAGTTTACCTATTAGAGGAGTGCTGGTCGTCTGCAGCTCTTCCCAAAACATCATCACTGTGTGTTTCTGTTTGTACTAGTCCTCCCTGCATTATTTCTAACTGATCCGCTCAACTAATAGCTCAGAATGTTGATGTTCTAACTGTTTTTTAATGTGGCTCTGCTAAATCAGCAGAATCCTTCACAATAAAAGTCTCCTGTTAGTAGTAAGGCATTTAAAATATTTTAATTTGAAGCAATAAAGTAGGAAATGTTTGGTTTCACAACTCTGTGTGTAAAGAGACCCAGTGTATACTGAGGGGCTACATTAAGGGTAAATAAGGAGATAAATAAAAGATAAGTAAGGAGTTTTTTGAACTATGAATCATAGTGGAGTCCAAAAATGAAATTTTAGAGCTGGAATTAGCACATTAGATCCTCTTTAACATGATGGGAAAAAAAGCATCTTGGCTAACTCTGGTGTATTAACAGTATTTCTTATCAGTGTGCACTGTCCCTGTTAAATAAACCTATAAATAAATAAAGGTAGAGAGAGTAAATACAAAGCTATACTTTGCAACCTGACTACCGATTACAACAGTTGTGTCATTTTTAAGTATTTTGGCCACCAGTGACACCACTGAGCATTAGTCCATCCGTGAGGAAGAAAGATTGTGCTATCTTTGATTTTACACAGCTTGTAATGAGCTGAGTGAAGGGAGACCTGTATTTGTCAGAGTAAATCCCATCTGCAATTGTTATTTGTTCTTCAGTAGAAGTCATTCACTGAAAATGACTAAATTTCATCAGTTACCCCTCCTACATCCAGATATGTGGTATGGCTGTCCTGGACCAGGAGTAGAACAGATAAAGCTTTCATAGAGGAAGCTTCATCAACACCACCAAAGCCATCACTTTCACGATGTTGGCTTGTGTTGTTGGCTGGGTGAAACAATGTTTAAAACTGTGTCTGGGTTAGCTCGAGGACAAAAACAGGAACAGCCAGACTTCAAGTGAAATTGTCACTGAGTGATTTACAAAGCTGAGGCATCCAAGCAAACTTCCTCCTGAGCTGCTTCTCCTTAAATCACAAACACACTCACCTATGTAAACACATACACACTCAACCACAAAACACAGAATAACAATGACTTCAATACCTTCTAAATGATGTCTAAAGTAAGAAATGCTGCATGTTGTATCAGAGTACTGTACATCCTGGTGGTTGATTTCATTTGGCTGAGATGGCTGCTGTCTGTGTTCTCTCTTCCTTTCCATCCTTGACTCATTTTAATTTTCTTGTCATTTCCTTTTCATTGCTGTCTGGTGCTTGGCTCATCTCTCTACATTCTCCTCCACAGACAAATAAATATCAATATCATTGCACAGCCAAGATTATGAAGCTGGGCTGGTAATAGTTGAGTTTTTTCTTGGCATTGGGGGAGTTTGACTTATTTCCTTATGAAAAAAAGACTGTGAGCCTGTGTCTGTGAAACTTTCATCCCTTCTTTCTCACTCTCTATCCTTCCTCCCAGCCAGGTTTGGTTGATTTTATCCAAACAAAACACAATGACTGAGTATATAGATGCTACTTTGACCATTGTCTTCATGTAGTTCACTTTCTGTCTGAACTTGGCCAGAGAAGATTTTATGGATTACTCAGCCATCTCTAAGGTGTTCCACATCTCCAGAGGCTAGAGGATGTTTCCAAGGAACCATTTTGGCACAAAGAAAACATGAGCAATGAGTGTTATTATGTAGATAATGATGGAAGTAGCCAGTTGGATGAGGATCACATCATCAGAACTTCCTAATAGTATGACACCTGTACAGTAAGACAGATACAACAGTTTCAAGTTTCTAACGATGCTGACTTTAGGATTGTTTCCTTTCCTCATCATATTAGAGGAATGACTGTGTAATTCAGGTGTCATTAACTTTTCAAACCTTAAACAAAACAGTACATCAGCCTCTTAGGGTTTGAGCAGAGTGCTGAAGCACTCTGTTGATTTGCATTTAGTTTGTAATATACAGGATTTCCCTGATGAGCGGAAGTAAAAATAACAGCAACAACCCCACAGAGAACCCAAACACATCCGGCGGCAACTGAACTTGTGCCAAATCTCTACTGTGATCACTACCAACAGGGTTGAATGCTCCTGGGTGGGTGCTGATGCCGAGGATTTGAAAAAGAAAGACTGAAGTGAGAGATGAAAAGTGGAATTGTTGGTAGAAACATATTCTTATTGCCACGGTCTTTGTTGCTGTAAATGCAATAGCAGGATAACCCTTTGACGGCTGAACCCTTCTATGGGTTATGAGAGCAGTTATCTTAGAACTATAATGTAGTTTCATATTCTAACCTCTCCTGCACAAAAGCATCATCTTTGTACTGCAGCCGTGGATGAGTCAGGGAGCTGTCTATGGCCAGGATTGCCTTGCGTATACTGCGGTCAAGGACGTGGCGCTCCCAGGCTGGGTAGTGGTTCCTACAAAGGTCAATTTTAATGACGGTCTCATCAAGGCGTGGAGCACGAGATGACGGTGTGGATGGCACTGTGGGTCGGACCTGAAACACGGGCATGCAGCCATCCCGCTCAGAATACTTCCCCATGTCACGCTCCAGGGTTGTGGCGGCTCCCCGGTTGGATCGCAGTGAGTTGGTGGCACCCTCGGGTGGTAGTGTGGAGAACTGAGCAGTGGGGTCCAAGTCGAGGCCTTGGCCGCTTGGTGAGCGCCCAAAGCGTGGCCCATTGGGATGGAAAAAAGCATAGTACATGAGTAAGAAAACCACGCCGGTGAGGAAACTACTAAAGATGACGCAGAGTGCTGGCACTGCAAAGGAGTCTGTGGTGTGAGGTGTCCGGTAGAGATACCACAATGCACTGAGAGCTGCATTCTCCACTAGTATCACTAGGTAATAGATGAAAAGCCGACACCTGCACAAAGACATTAGACACAAAAAAAAGTTAATCAGATAGAGTGAAGCCAATCAATTAGCAAATCAGGAAGGTGCTCTCTATAATTAGTGGAATAGGCAAATGTGTGGTTGGAATTGCCTATTTTGGATTTTGGCAGTGAGCTGTGAGGATGGCTATACTGGTCATTTGGTCTGACCCACCAACACTTTGGTCAACAGCAAGGATGATTCCTCAGGTTTTTGGTGATTTTCTGATCTTTCTCTTAGTGCTCCTATCAAACATCCAACACTTTCATTAAATATCAAAAATATACTAAAATACTGAGAACCTTCATGCTGCCCAGAGGATGAACCCTTTTCATTTTAGACATTATTTAATTGTCACAGTCCACTTTGCTGTGGATGTTAATGATCCCCTGGTGATGAATTCCATTGACTGAAAACTTCCATGCTCTTTTTTTGAATTTGTTATGCCTGCTCTACACTGCCATTCTGAGGCCAAGAGTTAAGTCAGCAAGGAGATAAATTGTTATATTCAATATTTTGATTGTGTGGTGTGATGAGCACTTCAGCTTGTGGCTGCTAAAAAGGGTTCAAAGCTGCACTAATCAAGTGTTTTTATAAAACTAGGTCAATGGTTTTCTTTCAACAAGTAATTATGGTCTCACTCACTATATCCAGGTCCTCTTAACTGTGCTGGTGGTCATTTTGAAAATGATTACTCTGGTAATAAGATCTGAAGACTTACAGTGGATTTGATGTCTGCTGTGTGGGTGCTGATTGACAGCTGTGATTGACAGTTGGCTCACCTCCTTATCCTAGATCTGGGACTTGCACTGAGTTGGACTATTGTCACAATTTTTCACTAAGTGGAAACACACTTGGGCTAAAGTGTGTTCCCAGTAAGCTGGCAGTCACTTCAGTCTGAGGTAGTGGGGCACCCCACACTCCTTATTTGGAAGGTCCTGACTCGAAATGGAAAAGATGACCATGAGCTGCAGCGCTGGGCTTCTAACCAGCTCCAATGCAAACCAACATATCTCACTACGTCCACACATACAGTTTATGGAAATAACACTTTTTTTTGGCCCCACATTAAAAAACATAGAAAAACACATGAGACATGCCAGCGGCTGTTTCAAAAGTTTTCAAGAGCCATACACTTTGACAATGGTGACTGTGACTTATGTGGTTTCAACTTTTTAATAAGTAAATAGTAGTAGTTATATAGAAGCTATATGAATGAGATGTTAAAAACATAGTGGGTATGTTCCTCCAGAGTTACTGTATTGAATCAGTGTATCAGAGAGTGCCGATATAGCATCGTGGCTCAGAATGAACTCTGACTGTAACTTACATGTAGTACTTGCAGTATTTATATTCACAGTTTTGATAGAAAATGTGAGAATTTATTCTGGAATTTTAACCTGGAGGTAATATTACTATAGACAAGAGAGTGAAAATACATTGTTCCAGAGTTACATACACATGCTTTCATTTAGAAGTTTCAAAGAAATAACCTGCGCTTTGCTGCAGCTTTAGTGATATGTGTGTGAAAGATGAGTGCCAAGTCTGTTGGTGAGAAAATTTTCAGTTTGAATGACACCTGCTGAGCTCAGTGACAGATAACAAATTTGCATCAAAAACATCAAATAGTCTGAAGGTTTTTGCTCCATCCTAGTTGTGCTGTTTAAAAAGCATTCTCAGGCTGTCTATTAAGTCAACAGTGTTAACTCAATAAGTCAATTTCACATAAGCAAACTTTCCATGTATGCTGTATTAATATGAAGCTCTTTTGGCAGATAAAAAAAAAAGAAGAATACATTCAGGCTTGAGTCTTTTAAAGGTTGTAAAATACAACCAAAACCAATGTGATCAAATAAGCTACTGATTGTCAGTGTTTTCATATTAAACTCTCCTGATCCCAGTTGAATCATTTGTCTGTCTGCAAAGACAAATTGCTATGACTCAGACATTGTGAACAGAAGAACAGTGCACATGTTTGTATCTATGAGAGCTGAGGAGAGGCTTCAAGCAATAAGCAGTGTTTGTTGAATCAATGAGCTATAGGCTATATTTGCTTAAGAGTCAATTAATATGGCTCATCAATGTGCTATGTTGACAGAATAAATTGGAACATTCAACCTTTAAATAATACTGCTACGTTGAATCAATATTATATAATATATTACATATATTGTTATATTGTCAATCACTTTACGTGGTGTGTTGACAGATATATATTGCTACATTTAAAGAATTCATAGGATGCTATAATGTTACTATGTCGACAGAATTATTTAGTATACTTTATATCATTGACACAATCAAAATGTATTTGCTGTGACAGCTGGCACTTCTGTGGGCTTTTTTCCCTTAGAGCGGTGGTATCATCCTGTGCATTTTGTTTTATTTTGCTGGCACTTCCTGTCCTGACAATAGAGCTGCCCTGAGACCTGAGCCTCTGCCAGGAACATCCCCACAGAGGAGACCTGCAGACAGACTGTCATGTAAAAGATGCTTCAAAATGAATTTTGAAGTATGCTAATCCTTCCCAGCTCATCGTAGATCTGTTGACAAGTGAATGAATTCCAATTGCCCAGCTGTCTTTGCAATGGGAAATTACAGAATAGTAAAGAGCTTCTATTAAAGAATATTTTTTTGAAAAGTTTAAGAAATGTTCATCACAGTGAATTGAGTTGAGTGTCCTCCTCACCTTGTCCGTCCTTCTTTGACATTGAACCAGGAAAAGATGTAGATGATGCCCACCACCATGTCAAAGACAATCTCTTCCCACTTGCTGATGCAGAAGTCTGTCTCACAGTGGACAATCCAGAAGGTCATGATGCACCAGTGCAGGAAAATAAAGATGCCAAAGTAGAGTTGGAACACAGAGGCAAACAGGGCAAAGGTGATGACCCTTGCTGCAATGGTGAAGAAGTGCCAGCAGAACTGGATCATGACAGCCAGGTAACTGATGGGCTTTTTGTCATCCCGGGACTCTCGCAGGGCCTTCTGATAGGAGGCCAGGGCCCAGGCCAGAGAGACGAGGGAAGCTGCTGCTGTCATACCTGCAACACAGAGGCACAGTGAGTTTGATTTCAGTGCTGCATCATGGGAACATTATATAAACAGAAGGGTGTCCAGTACACAGACTGGTCCAGAATGTGTTTACCCTAGCTTAGGACACACATGGGAAGCATGACTGTTAGCTCAGAATTTGATTTAATAGTTTGCTTCATTAAAGGTGGCTGTTTATTTTTATTTTTCATAGATCCAGTGAGGGTCAGTGAGTTATTTTTGTCAGTTTTGGGTTAGGGTTAGGGTTAGGGTTAGGGTTAGGTTTATCACAATATGAGGTTTTGATAACATGTCAACATGTAGCACTACCACAATCTGAAAATCTGAATCTGACACCACCTGGAATTAACACGCAATCTGTGTATAGTAATGCTATCCAGGTCCAGATGTATACATGATTATAGCATTGGTTTCTGGAGTGGGTAGAGGGTGATACATTCAGGTGAATATGGAAAAAAGGTGAGAGAGAAACTGGAAAAAAAGCATCAATCATTTAGGCTGTCATTGACTGTTTGACACTATAGCATTCAATAAAATGCTGATCAAAGGCTCATTTATAAACTGAGACACATGAGTTCAGCACAAAAGAGTCTGAAAAGAGTTGCATACAATTACTTGTTTATGATCACACAGTTGTAGATGTGGTATGTGTGTGTGTGTGTGTGAGAGAGAAAGAGAGAGAGAGAGAGAGAGAGAGAGAGAGAGAGAGAGAGAGAGAGAGAGAGAGAGAGAGAGAGAGAGAGAGAGAGAGAGAGAGAGAGAGAGAGACTGTTACCTTGTACAGCCTGAAGCTTGTGTGTCTGTATGATGATGCAGAGCTGCAGCACCAGTTGTGGAGCGCTCTCCAGAAAGGTTGCCAGTAGATGCAACATGCTCACATCTGCAAACTCATAGACCATCCTCCAGTAGTAACGCCAGCGCTCTGTCTCAGCACTCTGACGACTCCGAATGCCCAGGTAGATAGTATGGAGATACCTGGATGAAATGAAGGAAAATTACAATCATTATCTCTTTCAGTCACTTTCTGCAGCTGCAGCTGTTGAACCCTCTAACAGTCCGCCATTGCATTCAGATCACTGTTATTGATAGTTTTGACAGTTTGTATCACTTGCATGCAAACTTCACATGAGTGAAGAGCAAATCCCTAACACACACACATTTTGCTTAACACTGTACAACTAAATTTTAACTTAAAGGACAAGTTCACAATTTTTCAACTTTGTCTTAAAACAACAGCCAGGAGCCCAAATGAACATTGAATCATGTTTTTCTTGCCATAATCATTCCTCTTGTTCATACTGACATTAGAGGAATTCTTCATAATATGCTTACACTATAAATGATGGAGGACAAAATCCATAGTCCTCCTCTTGTGTAATTTATTTAAGTTGATCTGAAGTTACTATGAAACTTCAGCCGTCAATGAGTCAAACTAAGTCTTCTATGTTTCAACGTTACAGTGTTTTTAGTAGCAAAGTCTTTGTGTTACTATACTTCCACCACAGCTCAACAGGGAAACACTAAGAGGGAATTTGATGGTAAAAAGACTGTAAATGTGTCAGATATCACTTGATATGATGAAGAAGATCTTTTAATAGTCAGTATGAACAGGAGGAATGATTACAGAGAGGGAAACCTTTCACTGTTCATATGGACACCTGACTGTTGATTTAAGTTTTTAAGAAACACACAAAACTTGTGAACCTATTCTTTAAGTTGTGGCATCCAGCTGGCCTGGTGGTTAAAGCACTCACCATAAACCACTGTGTATCTGGCCTATGATCTTTATTGCATGACATTCCCATGTTGTCTCTGTATAGTCAGCTATCCAATAAAGGCCAGCAAGCAGAGTCTCCCTTTCTGGTTAAGTTTTAAGTCTGTTTGACCTCTGACCTGGCTGTGGATAAGTGTGGTCAGAATTGTGTTGTGTTGCACTTGTAATCACATCCAAAAATGACATTTACAGTGTACTGACAAAGATATGAGTCCCTTGGTTCTGCCACTAATGATTATTGTCATTATCAATTAATCAGTCAATTATTTTCTGGATTCATTGGTTAACTGTTTGGTCCATAAAATGTTCGAAAATGGTAAAAAAACTGTCACTTTTTCTCAAAGCCCAAGACAACATCCTCAAATGTCTTTTTTGCCCACAACCTAAATATATTTAGTTTAGTGAGGACTAAACAAACATTTTAAAAGTTGTAATTGGAGAATTTGGTCATTTTTCTCTAAAAACTACTCAAAAATAATGAATTGACTATCAGAACAGTAGCTGACAGATAGCTGGCAACTAATGGATTAATCTCCTAATCATTTCAGCTCTAGAGCACACTCCTGCTTCGCTGCAGCAAGGTGAGAATTTAAACCACTGGAGGTCTGTTGTTAAAATGCTCTTTAGCTTACTGTAACTCTGTTCAACCTACCTTAACATAACCATACCTCACCTATTTTGAGTTAACAGCTGGGGGGAAATCAGAATACTTATCAAACTAGTTCAGTGCTTACAAAACTTGCTCACACAACTCGTATCTCTTCATAAACGTACTAAGTGGGCAAAGTGCATTTCAAAAGCAGGAAAATATCAACTGTCTTTGTGAGAACACAAAAGTGTATCCTCTGCTATATAACCTAAAGCATAGTTTCACCATGCGGTGTCATCAGAACAGCTCAATTGCAAGATGGACAACACAACACACACACACAGACACACACTCACATACTCTGCATCTACAACTGTGTGACCACAGAAAAGGCTGCTATGTCATTTTGTCTCAATACCTGTACTTCTCCAGACCTAAGGTAAAAGCTGAATGAAGTGAATTCCTTTTTCTTTTTCAGTTTTTTGCCTACAGTTTTAGGTAACTCTCTCTGTCAGTGTCCCTCATTCATTTCCATTATTTCTATCCTTCTATATTACCAACACATGGCAGTCATTAAGCAGCTGGCTAATGGGCTGTGAAATTAAGTTCCACTGTTAGTAAAGAATTTGAAAATGAAATCTGGGCTGAGGGCATTAAAGCTGCAGCCTGTTCATGGACAGGTGCACATCACACATCCCTCACTGTGTTTGTGTGTGTGTGTGTGTGTGTGTGTGTGTGTGTGTGTGTGTGTGTTGGAGCTGGTCTTTGTAAGTTTACAGAACACTGGTGTACCCTCCTCCCACATTCACTTTTGGTATAAAGACTGGGCTCTGCATATTTCTGGTCCTCAACACGGGTATTTTAACATACCAGCGACAGAGGGAGAGTGGCCAGTGCACAGGGGCCCTTGAGCGGAAAGGGGCCCTCAATGGAGAGATAAAAATACAACTCAGGGATTGACCCGTTCTCTTGATGTTGAAAATTATAGCTGCTGTCAGAAACCTAGTATGTCAAAAACAACATATGGAGTTAAAAGGATTCCACCTGATAGCAGCGTTGTCTCATGGTTGACTGTTTTATTTGTCAATTGACAGCTGGGCAAGTAATGATTTGTTATCAGGCCACAATGCACTGTGGGTAGGTTGTATTAATGAGTGTGTGGGAAAAAATATTATTAACAGTAACCAAAAGCCCAGCAAAAATGTCCCACAAATAAGAGCTTCAGTGCCCAGGGGCCCCTGGGGGTACTAATCCAGGCTTGGGTCTAACAGTAATTAATGTTCAGTATTCTGCTACCTATCTACACCATTGACTGTGTATAAGAGGTCAGCTGGTACACAGAGATTCAGGTTTATACAGTGGAATTGTTTATAATAAATTTGCCCTCATGGATAAATCTTAAGCTGTCAGGACATTTTTATTTGAAATAGCTAGATAAGCCCTAGCTGAAAACAGTCAACAATAGCCTACACACAGCTGTGCTGGTGTGGGTGTGTTGTTTAAAGTGTTGGTAAGACAATGATCCAGTAAGTCCAGTTGGAGTAACAGATTTTAATGTTTAACATTTAAACGCTGCATAGTGGTTTGTAATATTTACAACCCTATACCAGCACGCACAGCATATGTATCATTTAACTGTGTCTGTGGACCCCTGAAAATTATGAATGGAACTGTGTGCAAGTCCACAGAGGAAAGGATGAAAAGGCCTTTCATAGGCCACACACACACACACACACGCACACGCACACGCACACGCACACGCACACACACACACGCACACGCACTTACCACAAACAGATCAAACTGTTAAACCACTCATTCTACATTGACACTGTGACTCAAAGTGTCCCAGTTCTGACTGCTTCACTCACATCCACTGAAAAGAAAGCTCAAGTCATTCAGTCTGACATTCAGCCATTAGTACAGCCAGTGTTGCCATGGCAATGCTACTTTTGCACTTTGTACAGTACACATTCCCTACCATGCTAGTTTTCATTGTATTAAGTGATTATTGTAATTGTATCATTCCTGATGATAGGTCATGTTTTATACATGCACACAGATTGCTGTGAATTCACAATTACTGTAACACTATGCAAGTTTGAGCACAGCTTCATGGAGTAGATTTTTGAAACAGACGCTATTTATATTTCCAGAGAGTAAATGAGCAGGCTTCATCTGGCTGCCTGTATGTGTCTCAGTATTAATGGAGGGACCCCCCCACAAGACCCCTATAAAATCTCCAAGGCCTACTGTTTTCAATACGGTTTGCACAGGTAGCCCCTCTGAATAAATATGTTGCACCAGTTTGGACCCATTTTGAATATGTTAAGACTTAGCTTTAGTTAATCCCTGATGCTTTATTTAACAATCAGCTATCAGTCTGCTGTTAGTAATTCATACATGTCTGCCTCTTTATGTCACAGTAATGTTATGTTTTTTTGTTTGCAGCACTTTCCTATCTACTAGATTAGTTTAGCCTTCTAAAAAATATGAACGTCTTAAATGTTTGACTGCGATATACTGTACTCTTGAACAGTTGCTACCCTATCTACATAAAATGTGTAATATTTAAACTTTGGAACATGCTGTTGTTGTTATACTTCTGTCCATCAACAGGTCTGCAGCCTGCAGCAAAGGGACGAGCTGCTGATGAAGACCACAGCAGCAACATGGGACAGCTGAAGAGAGTGAAGCTTGATGCAGGACTGAAGCAGAAGCTGCAGGACATTCAGCTACTGTTCCTGAGATGAATATCATGCTCTCATCATCAGCCAACCAGGACCACTGACCACTGACTGCTGGACAGCTTTTGGAAGCTACATCACAATATTTCTTAAAAACTAACGAGTTAGTTACAGATTAATGGGAGTCAAAGTTTCTGTAAATGATCGACTATATGAACATGAATCTGCAACAATTATCAGGTAGTTTTAAGTTATTTCACTACAGTTTGTTCACCTACAAATGAAACTACTGACTTATGTGTAATTTGGCTTTACAGCTGCAATAAAATGAACTGAGGGAAGATAAGGTCTAGAGACTGCATTAGGATTGGGAACCCATGAGTCTGATGGGACCAAACGCAAATCTCACTTGAGCAGGCAGTTTGAAATTTGCCATGGGTGGGAGTAGACTGTCAAAAAATAAACTGAGGATTGGGGCCTTTAGCTAGCCCTGCAGACCAAGTCTCACAGAGCCAACAGTTTTCTTGGTGCTCATGAGTGCACACCACCAGCTACTGCAACTTCTGACTTCATCTGAAAGAGAAACGAACAGAAACACCAAACAATGCGTGCATACTGCAGGTTATTACTACTGTTGTGCTCTTTTAGAAGGTCACAGAGGAGTTGAAAGCTTGCATGTCATCTACTCCTGATCAGTGTGTTCAGAGACACAGGCAACCGAAACAGAATAAAAAAACCTCAGCAAAACACACAACCACAGCCAACAACATGTGTCCTAAAATAAGTAGGCTAAAATAAATAAATACAATGAAATCTTGCCCTAGAAAAGCCACACTTATTGTATGAGAATAACTGTAATAATTAATTGTATGAATGTAATTGTGCACTAGAATGTAATTTCGCTATGTAATTACCGTAATAACCATAATTACCGCTTTATACACTATACTACATAGTATATTAATGTTTTTTCCTTTCAGGATGGGAGAGATGACACCAAATGTATGCTGGTGTGAATGGTCAGAGTGTTTGTGGGTGCGGGTGGGAGTGGGTACCAGCAAGAGCTGGTTTGAGAAAATAGTCCTGTGCTGGACTCTAGTAGCACCTACCCAGCTTTTAATTGACCTCCCATTTTACAGTTTTAACTGCACCATGACTTGAATGCATTAAAATGCTTTCATTTTTCATTTTTTCATTTTTAATTAACTTTTTAAAATCTGTCTGGATGGGTTGAAAAAGTAACGAGTTGCTGGATAATGGCATTCAATTGAAATCAGAGACAAAGCACCATTCCACAGATTGACAGAGTGACCTCCTGAAGGGGTTGAACATATTAACATGTCACAGACCTCCATACTGGTTTTTGCAGCAGAGCTGAAGTGAAAAGTTGGTGCACTGTATTTAACTGATTCACACACTAAGTGACCTTAATTTGGCTTCTGATAAGCACATCTTGCACCATGGGAAAATGACATCATCTCCTTCCACAAGTTAAGTCCAACTTCATTAGTAAGGCAACACTAAAGCAGGCACATGAAAAGAAACATAGAAACAGGCCTGTTTGTCTTTAACAGAGGGCTGCTGGAGGAATGACTTTCTGTGATGGGATTTAAAGAGATTGCCAAAGTCAGACTATACACAACAATTCAAGTTCAATCAATTACAGACTCATTCATTTGATTGCATCTTCAACCCATTAGAAAGAATATTTCAATGAGTTTATTGCATGATAAGTTACTACAATGAACAAGTCAGTCTTGTTAGCATTACCTTGACAGAGAGTATGAGAGAGCAGAGTCAGCTGTATGAAGCCAGAATACTGATTCTCCATTAACACAGTACACACTACACACACATAATGGTTCCTACTTGTTCTGGAATAAAACATCATTTCCAAAATTGTTCAATTGCTTTCTCACTTAACTATAACTAGCAAGCAGCTTTAGTTGTGATGTTTTTAGTGTGTCTGATGGCAAAACCATAAAACACAATTTCCTTTCATCTAGTAATCATCGCTCTTTAATAATTGGTCGTGGTTGTTCATTGTTGAACTGATAGTTACAACACAAATTTTATGTTGCATCGTACTGTATAAAAAACTGAAAACAAGCTCAAAGAGAACATCTAAATATCCAACAAAGTACACCCATTTAACTTGTTAAAATGTATATTTCCTTCATAAGTATCTAAAACTAGAGAACCATTTGATTACTGTAGCAACAAACTAATAACATTGTAAAATCTCGACTACAAAACTGCAACTTTTGTTTAGACATTAGAATGTTGAATGTTTGGCTTCATTTCCATCAGCACCATGTACACCTGCTCCACTCTGAGCTGCTTTCTCTTTACAGGTAGCGTGTGTGCAATGGTCCCTAATGTATGACTATATGTAAGTGACAGATTACAATAAATGACATCATTTTAAGCAATTTTGTGAGTGCTAGCAGTTTTTCTTACATGGAGCTGAACCACAGATAAAGTATGTTTTCATTTCTCTTGTGTGTTTGATGATCTAACTAAATAAAGCAGTTAAATACTATAACTGTAGTTTCAAGAAGACATTTACAGTAAATGCTGTGTAAATGACAAATGATAAAGAACAGCTTGCATACTCTTTATTCAGGCACAAAGATAAAGGAAGTTAAGGTTTTCCTTCTTGAGTAACCTGGTATTACTCATTAAAGCTTTCTCATGATTTTAAATTGACTGCAGTAGTAAGAATAAAAATAATACTGGTAATATTACCATCATTATTGTTTATTTATGTGTTCCATGTGCCTTGAGTGTCTGTCAACATCACTTTGTATATTCTGTTCTATATCATTGCCCAAGTTTTTCATACTTTCCCTGTTCTCTAAGGCTTTTCATTTATATTCCATTCAGAGGCTTTGTAGTCCACTGATGAACTACTGTGTTGTGTTTGTGAGTTTTGGATTCTGATGATTTATCAACACTGTGCTGTATTTGGGAGGTGAAGTCACTGGACTATAGTGTTCTGTACAGCTATAATACATATTCTCCATAAAGCTTGTTTTGAAATGATGTCGCAAAGCATTTGCTCTTTCATTATTAGTTTAAGTGTAAGGACAGATAAAGACACAGAGGGTAGCAGAGATAGCGAGATTCAATACAGTCTGCTGCTCACTTCACCTCCCTCACTGACTGTCCCACAGTCTCTTTCCTGCTCTGGAAGAAGACTATAAATAATGGAAGAGGTAGATAGAGCCTTTCACACATCTCACACATGCACTATGAAATATTTATTCCAGAAGGGCTTTTCTTTAGGAGTTGCTTTACACACACACACACACACACACACACACACACACACACACACACACACACACACACACACACACACACACACACACGCGGTCACAGTCGCATTTCAACATGAACATAATCCCAGTCCTCTGTGTTTTTCTATTTTTTATGGTTTTCAGAATCCAGGGGAACACTCAAACTTCTCTTGAACTGTCCTGAACATACAGGTCATCCAGTTGCTGGCTCATGACTCATTTTAAATCTGCATTTAAAATAATGTTTGTGCAGCTTTTTCTAGAGGAGGTGAGGCACATTAGCTTCTAATGACTCCCTGTAATGTCTATTTGTTCAGACATCTATGCTGGGAACAGTCTGATGGTCAAACACTGAGCATCTAAGATTGGTCAGACAGGACAATCTGTTTTTATTTATCAGCTGAGATACCATGATGGAAATGATAATACTAATTAAAGTTTTCCACGGACTGGTGAATAATATTACCTTCTAATATATCTTCAATCCATATGAATTCATCCTTAGAATGTTCCATGTAATTCTGTTCTGTTCTGATCTTTGTGGTTGTTCTTACAGATCTGCTAGCACCGAAGGTACAAAGCACAGCTCTTGTTCTTCAAAGCTTTATTTATTATTATCATTGATGTTTTTCAGTCCACAACTACTTCTGCATACTTTCAGCTACAAAAAACATACATATTTTAACATTTTCAGCACTTTAAGGACTTTTATTCTTTCTTGCATATTCCAGTGATTTAAAAAAATGAATCCAGATAATAAATAATCATCATATCCTATTTACCATATATAAGAATTATACAGAAACACTTCTGTAAATGACTGGATTAAATAGACCACAGTATCAAGAAAGCATAATAAAACCATACCAGATAGTACACACTAAGGCTGACTTTCTTTTGTCAGACGATGATTCAATATTGACTTGTAGATGTGTTTGGGTCTGGACTTTTATAGTATGACACATTTTGGGCACACTGGACAGTGTAAAGTGAGGTAAACTATTTCCTGTTCCATTCAAAACATGTTTTGGGCAAAACTGACCAGCATGCCTTAACAAGGCCATTCCATGAATTCCATATATTACATCATAAAAGTCTCTAGATGTCAATTTGAAGTTGCTTGGGTTCATTCTCTAGAAAGCATTTGTTAAATTACAACACCTGTCAATGGCTTCACTTTGTGAATGCAAAGTAGTTTCAAAATGTCTGATTTCCTGTTGGACTTGGGGTATGGCTCTGAGAGACCTTGTATTAGTTTGGAGTTGGGACCTCTGCCTACCAAATTTCATACACAGTGCAGCCGGAAAGTATTCCGGATGCCGTTTCCCCACATTTTGTTATGTTACAGCCTTATTCCAAAATTGATTAAATCCCTTTTGTTCTCATAAATCTACACACAATACCCCATAATGACAAAGCGAAAAAGTTTTTTAGAAATGTTTGCAAACTCCAAGCGGGCTGTCATGTGCCTTTTACTGAGAAGAGGCTTCCGTCTGGCCACTCTAACATAAAGGCCTGATTGGTGGAGTGCTGCAGAGATGGTTATCCTTCTGGGAGGTTCTCTCATCTCCACAGAGGAATGCTGGAGCTCTGTCAGAGTGACCATCAGGTTCTTGGTCACCTCCCTGACCAAGGCCCTTCTCCCCCCATTGCTCAGTTTGGCTGGGCGGCCAGCTCTAGGAAGAGTCCTGGTGGTTCCAAACTTCTTCTATTTACGAATGATGGAGACCACTGTGCTCTTCCGGACCTTCAATACTGCAGACATTGTTTTGTACCCTTCCCCAGATCTGTGCCTTGATACGATCCTGTCTCGGAGGTCTACAGACAATTCCTTTGACTTCATGGCTTGGTTACTGCTCTGACATGCACTGTCAACAGTGGGACCTTATATAGACAGGTGTGTGCCTTTCCATTTATATAAATTACAGGAGAGAGAGGGGGGTGTGACATGCGCACCCAGTTGCAGACATTTTCAACTCAAGTCTAATAATCAACCCTAGACCTAAACTTAATTTGAACTAATTTCACTCAATCATGGTTCTTAGTCTTTCACACCTGACCTGGATAACTTAACAGCCAGTTCTATTTGTTATAGTGCACCATCCTCCGGGCACTCTTTTTTTAATCAAATTTAGTCCTTAGTACTGATAAGATAATTATAGTAGGCGACTTTAATATTCATGTGGATGTTGATAATGATTGCCTTAGCACTGCATTTATTGCATTATTAGATTCAATTGGCTTCTCTCAGAGTGTGAATAAAACCACTCACAGTCACCCTTAATCTTGTTCTGGTATATGACATCGAAATTGAACATATAATAGTTTTTATCAGACCATTACTTAAAAAGGTTTTAATTCTTATAACTGGACTACATGTCATTAGACAAAATTGTCCTCACTAGGTGTCTTTCTGATAGTGCCGTTGCTAAATTTAAGAAAGCACTGAATTCCATACCATGTACTGAATACTGAATACAACTGAGGATTGGTATTCTGATTTAAGTCTCTGCCAAATTGATCATCTTGTTGATAGTGCTGCAGGCTCACTGTGAATGACTCTACACTCCATCTCTCCTTTAAAAAAGAAGATAAAACAAAAGAGATTAGATCTGTTGTCTAACTTTCAAACACAGAAATTAAAGCAAACATTGCAGAAACTTGAATATGATGTTCCACCAAACTAAAGAATCAAAACTAAATTCATCACCTCAGGCCCTCATCAGACACTAATTTACCCACAAACACAGGAATCTTAGACACAACTGTATAACCTGATATATATTTAGTAAGGGTTTGCATCTCTCCAATATAAGATGATATATTAGATAGATCGGATCATATTGTATATATATTTTAACGATTCGGTACAATTCGATATGATATGATATGTTCTTTGTTTAAAGTAGACATTCATTTTACATTAAAAACGAACATAAGTCAATCTTATAAATGTGGCATTGCTTACATTCAAAGATACATTTCCATAAAAAAGCAGGGAACAAGTATTTGTGTTACTTTTGACATGTAAGAGTTCAGAACCATGTCATTGTGTTTATTACTGTAATACATTTAATATTCTGTCTTCACTATTGGCACAAATTAGAACCAAAGAAACTAGTAAAGGAGGTAAAAGAAATAAAACATTTAGAGAGAGTTCTGTGTAGGATCACATAAGAGAACAATGAGCTACTGAGGTTGAACATTAAAATAACCAAATTAAAAAAGGCATCCCTTGTCTCATTTTGTAATGTCATTAGTGCTGAGCCTGATCGGTCTTGGTCTCGAGACCACATTTTTAAGGTCTTGTCTCGGAATTGACCACATTTTTACTTGGTCTTGAGACTCGGTCTCAGACTAGCTGGACTCTGGATTTTTCTCAAGACCAGTCGAGACCACAGCTGCAATGACATCTTTCATTTTTTATTTGTTGAACAGACTTACAGACAGACATAACAGCGTTTCAGATTTAGAGGTTTGAGGCTGAGCTGCAGGGTTTAGTGGAGGTGTGTGGGGAAGTTCATTTGTGCTGTTGAACTTAACAGCTGTTAAACAGTCAGAAAACAACGTGTGATTCACTGGCTTTCTTACTGTCAGTGCTCCCTCTCTTCATTCACTCTCTACCTCGCTTGACCACAGCTAACACAACAGCGTCAGTTAATCCAGTATTCTGAAAATGTAACCTACCTCTCAGAATGACCTACCTACACGATGTGCGCAAGTGTGTTGACAGAGTTCACAGAGGACCCACCCATAATTGTAACCTACCCTGGAGAGTCTATCTTGCCAAAGTGGATCTACAGGTAAATTAAATGAAATTTCTAAAATTTTAAGTGTTACTGTCCATCTCTTGATGTCCTTTTTTATGATTTTTAATAAATCTGGGGCATTAAGCTCAACTATTTTATTGATGGGAGATCGGATTTTAATAGCAAAGTACTTCATTCCGTTAGGCTTCCAACTAAAAGGGCCAGAGCCTAAATGGGATTTAATAAATGGTTCAGTGGAATAGCTTCACTTTTATTGTAATTAACTTTGTAGTCAAATAATTGGCCAAAAGTATTTATAAACTGCAAAACTTGAGGTACTGAGTGACTTTCGAAACATTTACAATTACAATTTTTTAGATAACAAAATATATATACCTACAGTATAAGTGTGTCAAGTGCTAATTATGAACAAATTATTTCCTACCTGACAATGAGCTACCTTAGCTGAATGAATAGATGAGAGGTCCAGTCAGATATTTTGGCAAGGGTAGGTCATTTTGATAGATATTTCCTGCCTGACAGTATGTGCTATCCATGGTTTAAGCACAATCTACCCATGGTTTTAGTACAATATAATGGGTAGTAGGTAATTTTGATAGATATGTCCTGCCTGACAGTATGTGCTATCCATGGTTTAAGCACAATCTACCCATGGTTTTAGTACAATATAATGGGTAGTAGGTCATTTTGATAGATATGTCCTGCCTGACAGGTTGTTCTACCCATGGTTTAAGCATAATATAATGGGTAGTAGGTCATTTTGATAGATATTTCCAGCATGACAGGATGCGCTACCCTACTTGACGGGATGAGCTACCATGATTTCTTTAGGGTAGGTTATCCTAAGCGGGTAGGTCAGTTTATCAGACTTGTCTGAAAGCCTGACCTACTGGTAGGTCATCCTGAGGAGGTAGGTCAACTTTTCAGAACACCGGCTCTGTGACTACCTCTTCCTGAACTTTCATACAGAATAGCGAGACAGAATAAAGTAGCAGCAGAACAGACTCTCTGAGAGCAGTGCCACAAGAAATGACAGCAAAGTGCAGCAGAGGTTAACGTTAGCTGCTCCTCTCCTCTGTCTCAGCGGGGCGGAGCTGAACCCTCAGACAGACAGGTGGAGAGTTGTCACAATTTAACTCAAGTTAATAACATAATCTCCATGAAAAAAGACTCCAACCGTTAGGAGCAGCAAATTATCACTGTTTCCCATTAACCATATAGACTGTGGCGGCAGTCTATATAATCCACATGTGTCTCTAATGTTAGCCTCTCGTCCTCTGCTCTGTCTCAGCGGGGCGGAGCTGAGCCCTCCATGCATCAGAGACAGAGCAGAGGACGAGAGGCTAACATTAGCCTCTGATGTACTTTGCTGCCATTTCTCGTCGCTGCTCTTCGGTTGCTACTTTATTCTGCCTCGCTGTTCTGTGTAAAAGGTCCGGACATTGAACTGGGCTACATAAGCGGCTACAGACCACCAGCTTGCTGTTTAACAGCACACGGCAGCAACATTCTGCTGGTTTGGTTGGTTCAGTTTAAGCAAAGGCTTAATGAGAAATGTTCTTTATTTCCATCTGTACAATAAATAAGTTCTGATCCTGATCCACTTTAAGTTATCTGGAAGTCTTTTATTGATAAGCAAAGACAGTTTAGTAATTTGAAGAAACACAATGTAGAGGATTGGATTGAGGTCCACTCACCATAGTCTCTCAAAAGTCTGTGTGAAACACTGAGCATTGAATTAAATTGCACAGGTGTTCTTATAGTTTTTTTTGTTTTTTTTTGTACTTTATAATTAATTATTTATTGTTTATTCTTTTTCTTATTGCTGCTCTTATATTCTATTATTGTAAACTTGCTGCAGTGACAATGCAAATTTCCCCATTGTGGGACTAATAAAGGAATATCTTATCTTAATGAAGTGGCTGGTGACTGTATATCATCATATCACACAGCCCTGCTGTACATCTATTTATACTTTACTAACATTCCTACATAGATACATACATGATTATGATTACAGTAATGGTCTTGCATTGGTTTGGTCTTGGTCTTGACTCGGTCTCGCCCCCCCTAACCCAGGGGGCAGAGACCTCTATTTTGCTTTTCCAGCTAATGACATAGCTTCTGTCAACCACATCACATTTCAAAACAAAACCCCCCTGCAATAGCAAATCGCCCACTCCAGAGCACAAAACCAAAACTACATTATTTCCTCAACAAAGGAGTAGAAAATATACTTCAGAGTGACAGAATATAGTGTACCCCCTTTGCTTTTACTGTTGCTAGTCAAAAGGTGTTAATAAATACACATTTGGTAAATGAACTGTACTTATATAGTGCTTTTCTAGTTGTTATGACCACTCAAAGCACTTTTATAATACGTCTCTTACACACACACACACACACACACACACACACACACACACACACACACACACACACACACACACAGGGTGCCAACCTGCTCATCAGGAGGAAACTAATCATTCATACACTGTTGGCACAGCAACGGGAGCTAATTTGGGGTTAAGTGTTTTGCCCAAGAACACATCGACATGTGGACTGGAGGAGACGGGAAACGAACCGCTAATCTTCCAATTGGTGGACGACCGCTCTACCTGCTGAGCAACAGCTGCCACGTGGCCAGTGACATTTCACAACAAAACTGCAGTGCATTGCTCCCCGGCCACAGAGCAAACCAGTGCTAAGTTTATGTGGTACTTGAAAAACAAGATGATGGTTTGCGGATCAGGTAAGGTTCAGGTGGTTGACTAACATATTTTTCCAGTTTGGGTGAAACTGATTGCTTCTGTTATTATGAGAAGTATAAGTGAGAAATAGACATCACCTGCAATAGTCTGTGAACATGTGTGCGAACAACAAGAGACTGACTACAGCTCATTTAACAGCAACTGGTGGCACTAATGACAAAGATGATTCTTACATATAGTACCTTTATGTCAAACCATAGTCTTCATATAAACATGCACAATGTGTCTCCACCTCTTGCTGCTATGCAAAAGTGAAGCCAAAATGTTTTCTCTTCAAAATATCTGCTCATTTCTGGGAACTGCAATCTTGCTTGTGTGACATCATTTGCAACCACAGTCTGCACAGTAGAGTCAGGACATCTTTGGGAAAATGTGTGTGTGTGTGTGTATGTGTGTCTGTGTGTGTGGGGGGGGGGGGTTATACTGCAACCAGCCACCAGGGGACGATACAATAATTTTTCTTCACTTTTGGGGAGCTATCATGTCATCCATCTTTAAATACAGAGCAGGTGTCAAACTCATATGTGACAATGATTGTCTGCTACTATCAAGTAATATCTTGGAAAAGTGTCCTACTCGCTTCTGGTCCTCCACTTGGGCTCCAACTGAATTATGGATCTGTCACAGCTGTCAGAAACAGTGCACTGCCATTCTCGCCCATGCCCACAATGCACATGAACTTCCTCTCCCTCTTACTCTTTACACTCCATCTACTTGTACTGGATCATCTTGCATCTCTGAAGCCTGAAAGTAAAAAGTATGGAACTGCATATATTTACTGATATTTGATATTAAAATAATACATACATTTTATTGTCATTGACATTGCCTTTACATACATATACAATCCATATTTCCTTTTCTGTGAAGCAGCAAATGGGAATGCTACACTCTTCCTTCTAGTCAGGAAATATGGATACTAAATTAAAGTAGAGCAGGGTGCTGTGAGAAGTCAACAAAACCACTAACGCACCAATGTATAGCTCAAATCAGCCGCAGCCGTAGTTGCAGTTCTGGTCAGTTTTCAGATGAATATATTTATGAAAAACAACTTTACAAAATATGATGCACTGTTACAGATTTAACCACCTAACAGAAGATATGATTAGCTCACTGGACCAGCTGAATTACTAAAATAATATCATATAACCATATAACACTCACAGGGGACATTTCTGCATGAGGAGTACTTTGGATACTTTAAGGTTTACTGTACATTTGCTGATACTTTTACTAAAGTAAGATTTTACTTGTATTTGTATTTTTACATTACTTGCACTTAAGAAGAGAATATTAATGCTTGTTACAGTAAGTGCACCCCAGTATTATATACCAGCAGCTTTCATGTTTGTCTCAGTACACTGTCAACTGCATACTTTGTTTCCGTAGAGATTTTAAAAATAACGATGGCAGAGATGTGCTTGGACCACCACCATGTGGCCTATATCTTGGTTTACATTTAACGACCCACCCAAAAGCTGTTTGCCCAACCATGGACGCTCTTTCTAGTTGAGAAAATATCCCCAACACCAGCAGCACTCCTTTACATCAGGTGTGACGGCTCCTGTATTTATAATACAAGATGGAAAGTATCATTCCTGTTTAGCTTGCTTTATCTTTCATGACACATTGGTAAGGAGAAGTGAGAGTGACCTGAAAGCCTTCCACAGACAGTATCATGTGTGTCGGCCCTGTAGTGGGAAGCATGCAAAATATAGCAGCTGGTAGCCATGCTGTAGGAGCTGGCATCATTTAAAGGCCATCGTGGTGCCAAGAGTGCCAATTGCTGTCAGAGCATCCCTCTGGTCATTCATTCATGTATTACACACACACACACAAATAAACACATGCACACACGCATACGCACGCACACAGACGCGCGCGCACACACACAAGCATCACCACCGCTACCCATCCCAAGGCCTCCATCCTACCTCCATATCTGTCCCAGCTGGAGGATGTGGATGAGAGACTGGCCGAACCAGACGCAGAAGGAGTATGAGGCTGATGGTTTCCTGCTGCCCGCCGCGGTGCTGACGGTGCTGTTGGTGGTGGTGTTCTTGCTGGCGGTCGACGCCTGTCTCTGCGGCGTGGCCGGGTGGTGTTGAGCGGTAACATCACCGTGTGAGGCCGAGCCGCTCAGCAGCTTATTCCCGTCCATGTGGGAGCAATCAGCCGCGGATTCCGCACTGTCCTCTGTACTGAAGTCGTGGACGAACCATCTGAAGCTGAAGAGCTGGACCGAGAAAGAGCCCAGCACAACGAAGAAGAGCGTGAGGCCGAACCACCAGTAGTCGCGGCGGAGGTAATAGTCGACCGACAACCACACGTCAGTGCCCACATCGGCCAAATACACGGCCACTGCGGCTACTATCCACAGGCAGTCCCACACCGTGTATTTCTGCTGCTCCCTACCCAGACGAAGGCACGTCGAGTTGGAGCTTCTCCCGCCGCAGCAACGCGACTCCCCGTTAGCGAAGTCCCCATCCCTGGTGCCCGCAGAGTCGGGCTGGACGCCCGGGTGGAGTCCCTGCACTGAACCGGAGTGCTCCGAGTTCTGCAGGGGAGTAAAGGCCACGTCGCTCTTCTTCATCTTCAGGACCCCGTCCGATTTAGCCGCCATTATTAGAATCTTGTAATATTACTCTATTATTTCCTCTCCGTTCCTCCCCTCCTCTTCTCCTCTCCCCTGCCTCTCACCGTCGACACCCCTCTGCGTGTCTCTCCTACTCCTCCTCCTTTCTGGGAATGGCTAGCTTCTCTACACTGCCGCCTGGTCATAATACAGAATGAAGACAAAAAGACAGAAGACAGAACGTAGATCTGTGCTTGTTCTGGTGTTTGGGTCCATATCACGTCTTCACTGGACTTCTTGGGTTGATGATCCTCTCACATCCAGCCGACAGGAGGGTTTTTCCGCTTTGGTTCCCCCACTTGCAGACTGCCTACTTGGACGGTTTCTCAATGTGTGGTTTGTCACTCTTTGCCCTGGATGAATGCTGGTGCTGAGGCTGGAGATGGAAGCAGGAGCGAAGGACAAGGAGGAAGGCTGCAGCCATCTGCTTCTTCCATGACACAGACTAAAATGTATGACATCATCCTCCCCCCCCCCCCCCCCCCCCTCTCTCTCTCTCTCTCTCTCTCTCTCTCTCTCTCTCTCTCTCTGTCGCTGACTCTCTTCCTCTCTTTTTCTGTCTATTGGTTGTTTTCATACCTTTTGAGCTCTGTTAAAGCACAAAGTCAAGACTGCTCTTGATAAGCCCTACCGAGGGCAAACACATCTACCTCTCAGTCTAGCTGTCAGCATACAGCCCGTCATGTGAATCAGGATATAAATAACCTGTGATGAAGCTGCATCAAGTGCAACATGCTCAGCACCATGGACAGATCCAGCTGTTACTGTACTGTAGCGTTTAAGCAGTTCTCAAATCCACGGATTCCTTAAGAATAATTCAAAGTAAAGAAAAAAAGAACTCAACTCATATATAACGTTTAATAAACCACAGCCTTTTATACTGTGCAGCACAACAATTTATGTCTTGCAGGAGACTGTCCCTCACTCAAACTGTTTTCACAGAGTTGGACGAATTTGGAAAAGCCAAACATTCTTAGTTATTAATTGCACCTGTGCTTTTCCTGCTCTCACATGTCAAAGTGTTTCCTGTGAAAGCATTGTTTGTGCAAGAATAACTGAATGAAGAATGATGTGAAATGCTTTGAATAAAAGCTATTGTGGTGTAAAATTTGGACGACAATTATTAACAATGAATGATGATGCAGTTGTTAATTGTGTATTTGATTGTTGACTATTATTTGCTAAAGATAATCAAGACTGAGGGTATTATGGTACGAGAGGAGATGTATGTTATTCTGCACTTACTGAATGAATAAGCACTTTGATGATTTGATAAATATACCCTGAATTGTATGTGATTAAATATACTACACTTTTTACTATCATTATCTCTAAAAAGAGAATGCAGTAAAAAAAAGTAATTGAACAGTATTAGAATTGATATGGCCTATAGTGAATACAGCTCAAATTAAGTGGCCATCAGCTGGATGGATTGTGGAAAGCCTTTGTAGAAAACAACAGAAGTCTGAAGGCCACACAAAAAACCTGCTGGTGTGGAAAAAAAGTCCACGCACCCGTCAGGTTGGGCTGAGTGAGTGCACATGAACAGACTTGCCGAATCATGACAGTACTTTTTACTTTTTTTTCTATAATAGTAATAATAACAATAATAATAATAATAGAATTGTGCATTGTTATTAAAGTACAGCATTTGTTCCCTGGTTGTGTAAAGAGCTCTAAATCATGAGGGTGGATGGTATGCTGGAATAATTGAAAGCAGGTTGTTAAAACTAGGTAATGTAATCTTGGTAACTGCAGTTCTTATTAATTAAATTAATGAGTATAAACGATTTTACCATGACATACAGTATGTGCTGATGGACACTGTTGTCCCACAATGCCCCTACAAAATGATGGAAAGAGGAGATACTGAAACAACAGAAAAATGTGTTAACAGTGGTTTGACGACTCCAGTGGCTGAAATTAAATGACAATATAAAATTAAAGCTTATAGTTAGGGCCGGCCAGGCTTGTCCTGGACCAGCTCCTAGTTTATGCTGCTATAGGCTTAGACTGCCGGGGGACTCCTACCTCCATGATGCACTGAGCTCCTCTCTCCTCCTCTCTCTCTCTATCCATCCATCTATATCCATTAACATTCATGTACTATTAATGCATTCAATAACCTAAACTTCTTCCCCAGAGTTGTCTGTGCTTTCTCGTCTCACAGGTAATCTGGGCCTGTAGACGTCCGGATGACAGATTCCAGTCCCGGACCTACTCGCTTCAATGTTTATTTTCAATGTGCTTCTCTCTCTCTCCTATTCTTCCTCTCTCTCCTATTCTTCCTCTCTCTCCTCTCTACCCCAACCGGTCGAGGCAGATGTTCTCCCACTTTGAGCCTGGTTCTGGTTCTGAGGTTTCTTCGTGTTAAAAGGGAGTTTTTTCTTGCCATTGTCAGTAAGTGCTGCTCATGTGGGAATGTTGGGTCTCTTTATAAATTAAAACCTGAAGAGTACGGTTTAGATCTGCTCTATGTGTAAAGTGCCTTGAGATAACTTTGTTGTGATTTGGCGCTATACAAATAAAGATTGATTGATTGGTTGATAAAGCCATACGGTGACTGAAAATCCTTACTGCGTTGCCAACTTGTTGGTTTTTATTTTGGAACTTTGGTGTGTTTATAGAGTAAACATGATGACAACCATAATACATAATTATAATTAAACTCATTCATCATATAAATACACATATTAAAATACACAAAATATAAAATGACCATGAGGCAAACCAAGGTCACGGAGATGAATGGACTGAAAGTACCAATTTTTAATATTGTCTCATATTTTAAAAACTAAACTGTATTCCATCAAAATAACTCGAAAAATCCTATAATCACATAAGTATCTTAGTTACCAAACACCGTTTAATTTTGCGTTTCAAATGTGCAAATTGAACATTTGAATATTAAACAAATGTTACTGTATTGAAAGAGCTAAACCTGTTCAACATGAGTTAACCTGCATCAAGTTGTGAAATAAACTTTCATAGTAACTCCACCTTGTAACGTAGGACATCTGCAATGCCTCATCAAGAACAATAAATGCAAGACAAAAATGACCTGTAAATTCTGTTAATATCTGTAAACTGATTGTTACAAAACTCACACATCAAGTGTTGTATAATCATCTATTAGTATTTTATTTTTTATTCAACAAATACAAATGTAAAACATGCACATTAACACTGGATTTCATGGTGTTACTCGGGTTTTCAGGTGTCATGAAACTGTTTAACTTTTAGTCAGGATACCTGTGCAGCAGCATGATATGATGATGACTATTTCACAAAGTGTGGTGAGACTGTTGTAACTGCAGCTCAGGATAGATGAGGCAACCACCAGTTTTAACACTCAAAGAGAAGATGATTGTATTTCCCAGCAAATTACTATATTTGCAACATTCTGCTTATATTGACCTTATTAAGCATGAATTTATTCAAGTGTTTTTTACATGCTGTCTATTTTTGTGTGTGTGTGTGTGTGTGTGGGTGGTGTGAGTTTTTCCTTATTCAAATCGAGGGTCTAAGGACAGAAGTTGTTGTATTGATATATAATTTGTCATTTGTGAAATTGTGCTATACAAATAAAAATGGAAAACAACTAAACAAATAGTTTCTATTTCTCTCTGTTCTATTCAGTTTCCCCAACTAATCACATATGAAATCATCTGCTTCTGTGTGTTGATGTTGTGATTAGTACTCATGCTCAGTTCAGTTCATAGGAACACAACACAGATCCAAAACATAAAGGAAGCTGTTGGCATTTCGTCTCTCATAGCTGAGTTTTCAGTTGAATGGTTGATATAATCACAGCTGCAGGAAACAGGAAGTAAAGCGTTCATTACTTCTTGCGTGGTACCTTGTCACCAAGCGGTACTTCTTCCATCAGTTTCTGCAGACACACCACAGAGGAATGTTAGCATCACTGAACCAAAATAACATATTAGAGATTGAACAAAATGTAGAAAACATTCATTCATGAAATGGAACATATAGAATATATATATGGAGTTCATGAAATCAATGTCGGCATTGTGTAATGTGGTTTAACATGTAGTGGCGACACATGAAAACAAGCACTTATGTGTTCTTAATGAACTTTTAGGCCATTTTGTTTGCACTTTGAAATTCATCTGTAAGAAAATATTTTCAGTCCTTATAACTGATTAAAAATAAAATGAACCACACAGTGTAAACTGGTACAGTCTGTCCATCAGCTGGGTGTGTGGTCTCTGTAGTAGGACTTTAACTGACTTTAACTGGTTTAAATGAGTTCTCTGTTACAGATTTTTTGCTCTCAAAAATAAGGGGGTAAAAAAGAACAGATGTTCGGTAGGATAACTAATGCAGGTAAATACGAAACCTGCAAAGACTGAAAAACAACTAACAGTTACTAACCACAGCTGCATCTTCTGTTGAGGACTCAGAGTTCACATCCTCACAATAATCACTACAGAACCAGGTGAAGCCAAGTCATCCTCTGGTAAATCTGAACATACTTACACATGGCTCAGAACCACCAGAATACTTCTACGTTTATATCGTTAATTATATTTGATTAATACAAAGAAAGAAATGATTATAAAATAACTACATTTGCATGACCCAACTCATGACACACCCCACAGCTGGCCAATCAGAGCTCCTGCTGCTGCTCTGTGGGTTAGATGTCCAATCTAATTATTCAGGTCTTTTAAATGAATGAACAGACACACACACACACACACACACACACACACACACACACACACACACATACACACATACACACACACACACACACACACATACACACACACACACACACCTCAAGCAGTCTGCTGTAGTAGGTGAAACCATCCTCTCCATCCCTGTTTGTGTCCTCCACCTTGTACCTCCTGCAGGCCAGCAGCAGCTCATTGGAGCTGTAGAGGGGAGCAGGGTCAAGGGAGTGGTTGTTGATCAGGCTCACCAGGTACTCTCGGTAATGCTTCCTGGATATCAGTACACCACCATGTTAGCAGGATCACAAAGCAGACTATGGCAGCTTCTTGCTAACTATCAGACAAAAGCATGAGTCAAAGGAAAATAGTTAGCTTTTTGTAGTATGGGTCTTTTTTGTAGTTTTGACCAGCCTTTGTATCAGCATGAATCTCCACAGCACTAATTTCATCAGTACAGCTACATATCTTACTCACCACTCTTCTTTTTTTAACCCCTATACTGTTTTCATTCATTGACTGAACATCAGTCAGTCTCTTAGTAAGTGTCTAATTAAAGGGGAGTTTCTCCTTGCCACTGCCGTTAAGTGCTGCTCATGTGGGAATGTTGGATCTCTTTAAATTAAATTAAAGAGTACGGTTTAGACCTGCTCTATGTGTAAAGTGCCTTGAAATGACTTTTGCTGTGTTTTGGCGCTATATAAATAAAGATTGATAGAATGATTGATTGATACTTGCAATACCTGGAGCTGGTGGAATTTAATACATTTAATCAAAACAGTTATTGTGTTCTCAAGAGAGTGGTGAGTATGACATGACTCTTATTGCTGTAGAAATGTACATTATACCAGCCCTCAGTTCATCTTTGTTGAAGGTAATTCATTTAGGGACATCATTAGAAACAATAGAGTAGAGACATCAGCAGTCAGAGCAGTCGGTGAAAGTAATGTGCACACATTTGATATGCCCATTATCATCATCCACTGCAGTGTCTCCTAAACAACAGATAGCAATCAGGCAGCAGCTCTGCAAAATGTAATGGACAACATAAAAGATAACAGTCTGGATAATCATTTTAATGTTCACCTCCAGCCTGTCTGGACAACATTTAGCACCTTTTCCATTGGATTGTACTCTTTTACTTTAATTATCCCAAACTCTTTCATTGATTCAAACAAAAACAACACTGTCAGTATCACAGTGGTGCTGTTTGGATGCCTTATTTCCTAATCACCTAAGGAAAGCTATATAGTTTTCAGTGAGGCAGAATTTCATACGTTCACATTTCCATATTCATGAATCTCATTTTATTTATATTCATCACAGTAACAATGTCAGTAATATATATATATATATATATATATATAAATTCAACATTTATACACACTGTGCCCCTAAATTCAACATTCAGGGGCACAGTAATAGCCCATTATTGCATCTCCTTTCAACATTAAGCATACATGCATAATGCAGAGGCAAACTGTCTAAACTGAGAGATTCCTAAAGAACTTCTAAAAATAGTATGTACTTGAGACCTGACAAAGGACAAAGATGCACTGTGATTCATGAATAAATCCCTTTTCAAAAGGGCATGGAGACTGTTGATATGTTTAAGATTTTGCATATAGAGATTGGGTTTAATAGCATTTTATCTATTTTGAATCCATAATCAAATATGCTTATTATCTGAATCCACTATAAATCCACTTACTGAATCTGCATCAGAATTGAATCTTCAAATCAAATCTGAATCCATTCAAATCCTTTATTGATTTTGTTTTAGGTTTGTTTTCAACTTGAAGAAACTATAGTTATAAATAATTACAACAAAAGATTCATTTGAAATGTCCAGGTGAGGTCAGAAACTCTTTTGACTGGTGGCCTAATCCATATTCACAACCTGTGCTCCAACCTTAAATAAGAGACAGAAATTCATTTTCATTCAAGTTTTTGTGCCAAAGATGCTCAACATACATCGTAAAAATAAATATTAATAGCAGGCCTCCACAGAGCCTCCCACAGTTAGCATCCAGAATACCAAGATAGCCAGAAGCTCAGCCATCATAACAGAAGCAAGCTTGGGGGGAGCTGACCAGGGGTCTGTGCTGATGCTCGGTGGTTAAAAACATGTCTGTATAAATATTTTGTCCTTGTTTAAACTGTACTGGGTCACTGTGCACTTGGGCAGGCTGCCATTTAACCTGCAAAGTAAAGTCATTTTTGTGCATGTCCAGGCAGACTCTATTCATTAATCCCAGGTTTAAGAGAACTCGGCTGTAGGCTGATGTTGTTTCCTACCACAACATGATATAAAGTGTTGTCTGTGTTTGTCAGGTACGGCTGCTCCATTCGGCCGACACATAATCAGACCAATAAACCTTGATTTTCACAACAAAAAAGGTGCTATTACCGCATATGACCACCTGCATCATGATAGCAATAATTATATGTGGCAGTATTTTGATGATTTCATACCACTCATAGGGTCTGATTTACTAAAGGTCTGCGTGTGTAGAAACGTGTGCAAACTTGACATCACCCACAAAAAATGTGCAAGTGATCTACTAACGCAGCACACTGAGGTTTGCATCTTTCAAATGTGCAAGATAATACACACTGTCCATTTAGTATGTTTGTCATAATGAATATGTAATATGAGACGTTTTAACCCCAGTGTGCAAAATACAGGGAGGAGAAAATGTAAATATGTTATTTAGCACACGCATTGTGATTTACCAAACCTGAAGGTATTATTTCTGACGCTAACTGTGTCTATAAATAATACCTTTGAAGGACAGGTATTAACCTGCTGTTACTGTAGAGAGGAGGAGACGGAGGCACAATGACAGAATACACACAGGACAGAGTTTTTCCACCTGTGTTAATATTTTTGGAGTGGAATATTTGTGGTTTTACTAACAGCATTGACTTCTTCACTAATACTCTCCATATGTTGGTTTTCTGGTAATATGTGTTTTTGTTATAACTCAATATATTAGTTAACCTCTTCCACTAGAACTTGATCACATTTCATTTTGTTCTTGCAGTTTTCTGCTCGTCCAAACTCTCCATAAAGACACAAAACCCTCATTTAAATACTGCTGTCTCCACCCTGTTGCACCTGTTTTCATTTACACAGTTATTCTAGTAGATCACCCGCGAAACGCACACAAACGGCACGCACAATCTATTGCATAATGCACGCAATTTAGTACCCACTATTTGGGATCTTAGTAAATCAGGCCCATAGTCTTCATCTTTCTCAGCTCAGCTGCCTGTCTTATCAGTGGAGACAGCCCTCTGGTGTAGTATTGTGCACTACAATACAGGATCTCTATAACAGTTTAATAGAAAGAAGAGCGTCTGTATTTTTAACGGTATTGAAAATATAACATTCAAGATTTTTTTAAATCCTGGTATATCCTGATGCCATGACACGGTCTTAGTCTACTCTGGGGTATAAGAAACATACTGTAGCACATAGTGTATAATATGTTGCCTTAGTTAGAGATAAGAGCAAATAATACTGAAGAAAGGCATCATACTCGCAGAGGCCGGCATGTCCAGGTTGAGTCTGAGCTCCACAGGCTGAGTCTGGTTGTTGGCCTCCCTCATCCTTTTGCTCTATTACTCCACACAGACCTTACGGAAAGAAAGAGGACGAAGGTGAAGACAGTGAGAAAAAGAGAGATGGCTTGGAGATGGACGTTTTCAGTCTTTAAGACAGTCGTTCTGTGTACGGCAGACGCCACTGCTCACGTGCATGAGTGCAGCTCTGTGCACAGACCTTCAATAGCTTATTGTGCTTCATATCATAGTCTCCTGACTTTCTGCTGAAGTATTCATTTTTCAAAGCACTTCAATATAAAGTCTAGAGGTTGTGATTATGAAGCACAACAAGTTAATGTAGATTTGTAAACAGAACTGTGTCTGCCTTACACAGAACTACTCTCCAGAGACTGAAAATGTGATTACTGTTGTCACTCTTTGAAGCTGTTCCTAAAGAAACCACCATGTTCATGCAATGGTGTGACTGTTGAAAAACAATGGAAGTCTATGGCACAGAGGAAAAATATCATCACTATTTGTTGAGAATAATAATTAATATTAAAAAACAGTCATATCCTTCAACATGCCCTCACCAACGCACCACCCTGCCTATACTTTTCATCTGACAAGCAGAAAATAATATGTCTGTAATTGAAGCTCTGTGTCTTAGTGTTCATTACAGAGATGACAATACTGTAGAGTGTACTGAGCAATAGTTTCAGCTTGGACTTCAATATGAGGATATCACTGGAGCCTCAGTAGTAGCAGTAGTAGTCATTTTATAGTCAGTTTGCAGTGCTTCATTGACTTAATCACATATAGTTCCTAGTAAATTACAGGGCATAACATTTTACATGCTTATTCCTGCAATGTTATCGCTTTCATTAACAACACAACAGTCACAGCATTTTCCCTAAAATGTTACTAGGTCTTGAGGTGGAAAACTGGCAGTACAGATTTCCACGAATATCAGGGTCCTAATACGCTTTCCTGTACTGTCATTCTGAATTTAACCAATTACAAAAGCTTCATCTTAATTAATCTTGGGTATCCCATCATAGATGTGTGCAGCCCTTGCATACCTGTCTGTGTTCCAGGAGGAGGATCAGTATTGAAGGCCACTCCTTTGTTCTGTCAGTCACAGAGAAGAGATGGACTCTGGTAAGGCTGCAATTCATTATTATGTTCAATATCCATTAATCTGTCAATTAGTTTCTTTAAAATGTCAGAAAATGTTAATCACTGTTTCCCAAAGGCCAAAAGGCAATATAAAACATTTTGTGTTATCCAGTCCAACAGTCCAACAGTCCACAAACCAAACCAAATTCAGTTTACTGTCACAGAGCACTAAGAGAAGCAGTAACCAAAGAATTTTAGCATGAATAGTTTTCTGTTGATCAACCATCATTCCACTAATTATTGCTGCTGTAATCATTATTCACTCATGTCAATCAGTTTAAACACACACACACACACACACACACACACACACACACACACACACACACACACACACACACACACACACACACACACACACACACACACACACACACACACATCTTACCTGCAGTAAAGCCTGGAGTCTGGACGGTTCCCAGTCTCTCAGATAGAAGAGACAGTCTCTTGGATGGTGGGCATGTAGTCCAGAAACACTGCACTCATCCACAGCACAGGTCTGACAGGAAGACAAGAGAAAACACTTGGTCTGTCAAATGTTATTTACCTCTACAGTTAACTTAACCTGTGTTTTGTGTGTACCCCTTTAAGACCGGATGCAATGTTTTAGATGATGTCATGGTTTTCAAGACATGTGACCAATGAAATACATTGTCATTCACTGAAATACATGTGAGGAGGGCAAAATGCATTATGGGATTTGTATTTGTTTTGGTTTTTTTAACCTCGTGGTGTGGATTTGTGGACCACAAAAAAGTTTCCAAAGTTCAGCGCTTCAGACAGTGACAATGGCTGCAGTGCTTTGGATCCCTGAGACTACATCTTCCCAAATACAGATCTATAGTCTGACGTGTATCAATTTGAGGGTCCATAACACCAAAAAGATTGATTGAACTGCTCTAGATCATGCTCAGGGTTTGTTTGCTGTCATTGAAGCTCATCAGTCTCCTGAGGAGACAGCCACTGCCTTGCCTTTTTATAAATGTAGTCTGCATTGATCTGAAGGGTGAGTTTATTGTCAGTGATTGTTCCCAGATATTTAAAGTGAGTGACCTGCTCCACTGTAGGTTAACAGCTCAGGGTTGTTACAGGAGACCTGGGGGGTATTCCAGAAAGTGGGTTATGTGAAAACTCAGAGTAAGTTAACCCTGAGATGAGGGAAACTCTATGTTACGCCACACACTAATATCTATCTATCTATCTATCTATCTATCTATCTATCTATCTATCTATCTATCTATCTATCTATCTATCTATCTATCTATCTATCTATCTATCTATCTATCTATCTATCTATCTATCTATCTATCTATATGTGTACACACACACACACACATATCTATCTATCTATCTATCTATCTATCTATCTATCTATCTATCTATCTATCTATCTATCTATCTATCTATCTATCTATATGTGTACACACACACACACACACACACACACACACACACACACACACACACACACACACACACACATCTATCTATCTATCTATCTATCTATCTATCTATCTATCTATCTATCTATCTGTATGTGTACACACACACACACACGCACACACATATATACACTGAACAAAAATATAAACGCAACACTTTTGTTTTTGCTCCCATTTTTCATGAGCTGAACTCAAAGATCTAAAACATTGTCTATATACACAAAAGACCTATTTCTCTCAAATATTGTTCACAAATCTGTCTAAATCTGTGTTAGTGAGCACTTCTCCTCTGCCCAGATAATCCATCCCACCTCACAGGTGTGGCATATCAAGATGCTGATTAGACAGCATGAATATTGCACAGGTGTGCCCTTAGGCTGGCCACTCTGAAATGTGCAGTTTAGCTTTATTGAGGGCGCTGGGGGGGGTCAGAAAAACAGTCAGTATCTGGTGTGACCACCATTTGCCTAACCCTACTAACCTATCTCCTTTGCATAGAGTTGATCAGGTTGTTGATTGTGGCCAGTTAACAATATCCAGCAACTTCGCACAGCCATTGAAGAGAAGTGGACCAACATTCCACAGGCCACAATCAACAACCTGATCAACTCCATGCCAAGGAGATGGGTTAGGGTTAGGGTTAGGCAAAACTGCACATATTTTTATATTTTTGTTAAGTGTATATATAAATATATATATATGTGTGTGTATGTATGTACACACATACACATATTAGTGGTTTGTTTACAGGTGTAAGAACATAACTTTTTCCTCACTGTAAGGGTCAAGCACTCAGACCAGTATATGTTTTTCCTTTAATTTGTCCACTATCCTTCAGTAATACCTCCTGGTGCCTACTTTGTTAGCTGCACAGTAATACAATAATAGTAATATCTATACTTTGAACTATAGTATGCAATATGAGGTCCGAAGCACAAATCTATCCAAGGTAATGGACCAACTTTTCATCTAGGAGGATGTAGAAGACTTACAGTATGGAAAGGGTTGTTGCAGCCACTGCAGAACTGGTAACGACACTGAGAGCAGCAGAAATGCATGCAGCCTCCTTTAGACAGCGCATACTGAAAGCGACAGTTAGGACAGGCTGAAGGAAGGAGAGAGAGTGACAGAGAGGGAAAGAAAAGAGACAAGAGGCAGGATGTGAATGGTGAGACAGAGAAGGAAGTAGAAACAGAGAGAAGATGGATAGTGTCAGTATATTAAGGAAAATGAATTGAATCTAATATACACAAATGCAGAATGTACATGGATTATTTATTCACTGAGTTCATGTGTTTTAGCCCTGTGACTCCTGTGAGAAGGTCAAAAAGGAAGTGAGCTGCCTTACTTTTACTAGTGAGACTGGATGTCTGTGTACTAACGAACTGGAGAAGGAGAAGATCACAGTGTCGGTGAAATGACATTAACATTTTCCCTGAGTAGAACCTGCCTAGCTTCACCTCTGTGAAAGAGGCACTGTGGAGAAGAGTGTATGGCCACTGAGCACAGTACTCCATATGGTCAGACATGGCAGAACAGTACAAATAAAAGATCATTATAATTTATATAAAATGTGTATGGAAAGCATGTGCAGTGTTCTCATGTGTTTGCCTTTTAGAAAGTAATAAGTAGTGAATTCAACTCAAATGACACAGTGATCTGATCTGTGTTCAGCACAAAGAATCAACCAGTGGATACAGGTGGAATGCCTCTCCTACAAGGGCACAGATAGACTCTCAGCACAGAGCTTTCTGGAAGGGCCTTCCTGATGAAGTCATTTTAATTCTGTAAAATAGCTGATATATCCATAAACACAAATTGTCAGTCATTTAGCCAAGCAAGCCTAAGCCTGTCTAAGAAAACATGCATTGAAGTCACTTTGTCAGACAAACTTGTTGTGAAGAACACAGAAGAGCACAGATGTTGCTAGTCATGTTGAACAGTTTCAGCACTGAGAACAGCACCTAGTTGACCAATGACTGAGCTACGGTTCAGGTCAGGTGATCTGTCTCAGTACCATGTACAACAGATTCATAGAACATTCTCACTCATTTCTTTAGAACTACATTTAAAGTAATAAAGACTAATTATGGATTTTTCAGTCACCAATTATTATTAATGCTCAGCCTGCTGTAATTTAGTGTAGATGATCTGTGTATTTCACCATCCTCCACAGAACAAAATAATCCAAGCAAGTTAACAAACTTTGTACATATCACAGTCCCTTTTTAAAACTTCATCCTCTTCTCCTTCATGGTGGGAAATCTGCCGACCACTTTGTCCCACTCAATACACAGCAGAGTGAAGCTGGTTAGTCTGCTGAAGCTTATAATATAATTATAATACATCTATGGAGTTAAGCTCTACTATATCTGTTACACTCACCCAGTTAGGTCGTGCTCTATGTTCTCAGTGGGGCCCCTACTGAGCTTGGGCCCTGAGAGCGTTTTTCTAACCCAGTTTGGATGAAATCACACCCACTTCCATATGACAAAAGCCTTGACGTAATGAAACCTTCCAAAATACATTTTCTTCAGATTTCTTTATCTAAACTGCAACTGCCAGTCGCCCCACTGTACCCACAGTTGTTCCGCTTATACTTTTCCAACAGGTCTTTGGTTTAATGCGCTCTAAATGTAAGCAATGCATATATGTGCCTGCAGATTAGTCACATTGATTAAAAAGAACAAAAAACAAACAGGTGTGTCATAACCAAATCATGTTCCATACAAGAAGAACAGTATTTGACAGACATATTTGAAAGATGACAGAATTTAAATAGTTCAGTTTGGGGAAAGCATAGATGTGGTGGTGCTGCCCCAGAACTGTTCCTGTTGTTGTAATTATGTTTATGTTTAACTAGATGAAAGTGTGGACTGGAGGAGACACTGTGGTTGTCATTGTTACGTGCCATTTTGTTTTGCAATCACAATTCTATTAATTAGTGCACCCCTAGATTAAGTAGACTCATATATCACCCTCAAAAACTGCTGCTATAAAAAAACACTATTTGCACTTTGTGTGCATGCATGTGTGTGAGTGTGTGTCTGTGTGTGTGTTTATGTGCTCACTGATGCCGTTGTCTCGGAGGTATCCAGCCAGGCCCTGTCTCTGATACTCTGGATCATTCTCTCTCTTCCATGACTGGTATTGCTCACAGGACAGACCTGCATGCTGAGACTCCCACTGCACACAGATAATAGAAACACATACAGTACATATTGTATACTCCATGTTGTTGGGATAAACTTGTGGCCTTTCTCTGATGAAATTAATGTTCAAAAGTAGCATTGCCCTGATTCTACACATGATTACATTACACTTCAGCAGTTAAACCATGTTTATCATAGTTCATTAAAGCTAATTAAAGTCTACTGTTAAAGCTTCTACATGACCTCACATCTCTTCTCTTATTTAAATCTAGTAACTACAATACACAATCCAGTAACTACACAAGCTTAAATATCCTTTATGTTTACATTAATGATGGCGAACTGGCTTCAAGTACTATGCAACTGATTTTTAAATGAATTATTTGTTAATTGTGTAGTTTAGTTGTCCCTGACTGCCTGATTGTGAGCTTGTCTTATGAATATTCCTTGTTCTCAGGTCTCTCTTGAAAAAGAGATCTTAATCTTAATGAAACTGCATGATTAATGGTGCAGTGTGAAGGATTTAGTGACATCTAGCAGTGAGGTTGCACATTGCAATGGTGAATACTCCCCTTCCAAGCCTGTAGGAGAACCCATAGGATCCAGTGTTTTTGGTGCTTGATCCATAGTAGTGACCGAAGCCCTTTTTACTTAAGTTGATGGCAATTATACAATATCATGTCTGAATAAACATCTGAGTCACTTTTACACAAAATTCATGAAGGCAAAGTGATTAGAACACAGCTGAAACATTTCTGTAACACTTGAACATAGCACAAGTCAGAATGCGGTCAGATACATGTAAAGACTACAGCAGCCCAAAATTAACTACACAGAAATTCAATGTTCTTGTTTCCCTGATTAAGATCCCTGTAATGCATCTCACATATCCTACATTTAAACAAAATAAACTGACACTGTGAATACACTAGTTCCACTAGTTACATTAGTAACTAGTACATTATCCACCCACAGTGTGGGAAAGACAGGATAAAAACAATCCTGGTTCAACCATAGTAATAATCAAACTAGTGATATCCATTATAACTTTAATCTATGCTAAATGCATCCAGCAGATGTTTTACAGACTGTATGTGAGCAATTAGGAATTGAATGAGAATCCCAGTTTAGTTTAGTTTCAGTGTCTGTTGACATTGTCAGAAAGGTGATAGCTCTACTTTATGTTTATCATTGAGGTGATATTTGGTGGTAGTGGTGTATTGGAGTGTATTATATTGAAAAGAGTTCCCAATATTGTGTCCAACCCCATTAATATACATGGGGGTGACAAAATATTAGGAACTCTTTAAAATATAATTTGTGTTTTTAAGAATGATTAGTCAAAGCAGAGTATTCTTATATGCCTTAAAACATTGCTGGAGGGGATCTTTAATGAGTAGGAGCTGAGAAAAGCAGGTTAAAAATGTGCAAAACAGGAAGAGAGGAAGGAAAAAAATAACCAACACAAAATACTTACAGGCTTTTTACACTGAGCACAGAAGCTGTTACGACACTGAAAACAGGTGACTTTTAGCTGGTCTCCATCGTAGATGAAGCCATATGAACACTGAGGAGAAGAGACGAGAGGAGAGGTCATTTCATATATTCATAGATATTGAAGTTGAAGTTCTTCATCTTACTTATTGCTGAATGACTTATCATGTGCTCACATGGCAGCACCAGAGGAACTTGGGGTCCTTGATAAGGGCCTGCTCTGTCAGCTTTTTATGGAAGAGCTCATAGACTTCAGGCTCCAGACATTCTCGCAGCTGAAACATTCAATGCACCAATTTTATTGATAAAAAAGAAACCACACATCTTTTCATAAGAGAAGAAAAACAGACAATGCATTTTTCAGTGTTCATAGTCAACCAATGATTCGAAAGTTGACATATGAGATGTTCACAGTGGTGCTACACCAAATGAAAATGATTTGCATCCACATAGTGTTTCCAGGTTGTTTTTATAGAGACCTCTGCCCAGTCAAACACATGAACAAAGGGAAAATAGCTAAATGTCTTGCCCCCACTGGACAGGCTTGTGTAATAGTCTGAAACACTATGCTGGAGTTTTAGGATTAAGACACTCTGAGGACTGTTTTGGAAATGCTCCGTTTCCGAGGGAGAAAAACACAGATGTGGTCTGGATGGAGACCTGAAACAGAGAGAAAAATGAGTGTTTTTAACTGGCTTAATATGGACATACTCTGAAATGAATGGACTAACAGCAGTACAAAGACTGCACCTGATTTCTAGGGCTGTAATCTCCCAGTCGACTATTCGATTTATTGGTCGATACGTTCTGGCTCGACCAAAATCCTGATTGGTTGATTTTTTGCCGTGTTAATTTCATCAGGTGGAAAGCACTAATTGCTAATGGGGGTGTTTTCAGAGCACCCCTGTTTAACAGGTAAGAGTCTGTCTTCAGAATTGAATTCCCCTTTTTTTGGGTTAGCCCAACCCACTGGAGACATATGGAAGAAAGTACTAGAAGGCCTTGGTCTGGTGGTTTGCTGAATATTTATTTAATTGTGAGCGTCCTCCTCTACCATGTCAAACACATCAGCAGTGTGGCAGCATTTTACAAAAATAGATAACGGACGCCCGCAAATGAGACGTATTCTCCCGGAATGTGGAGTAAACGAGCAAGAGTGCACACCAGTGAGTGACAGCGCACGCGTGTGTATGTGTGTTTGTGTGACTATAAATGCAGCGTGTGTGAGAGCAAAGCGTCCTTATAATTCTGTGTTGCCGCTTATAACACCGATCGCACCCCCCCACCCCCGGAATGGACCTCCCTGAAATGACTTTCTGCAGGTTGGGATGTCTGAACATGGCATATCACCTAAAAACGGTATGCTAACTTGTCTGCGTTATGTTGACCCGTCTGTTTTGAGTAGGCTATATGAACATATCAGAATCGGCGTATTTCAATGTTTTATTCTAATAATCGTTTTAGAACTGCAGGCGCACCCGCCCACAACGACAGTAGCATCCCCAGACAGATGAAGCTGAGCTCCTATGTTCAGCCTCTCCAACGGCTGAAATGATAGTGTCTGTCAGTTATTATAACATATGACAAAAACAATTGTCTAAATGATGTTGCATATTCCTCAACAGTTCTTGTGCTGATATCACTAGTTGAGGCTACTGTACAGTAGGGGTGTGACGAGAACTCGTAATGTGACGATATTTCTCGTCGACGTGAATTTTGTCTCGTGAAGCTATAATTAAGGGGCGCACCAAAAAAAAGAAAAAGAAAAGACGATCGGTTTTCTATTGCTCATTCGCACGTCATGTCTTCTTTTTATAATGTCACGTGTGGATCATTAACCATGTTACAGCTTCTACCTGCTGAGAAGATCTCAGTCAGCAGTAGGAGATGAGGAGAGGAGCAGTAGGTTAACCTCAGCTCTCTACACTGAAAGACTGAGGTAGGAGGAGCGGAGGAATCTAGTGCAGCTATGGAAGCCTAATGATGACAAAAGTAAAATGAGTCACACTACCAAATTATAACACTATTTATATGTTGTTCTACTTTTATTTCTGTGTTTTTTTACTAGCAATATGTTATAATTTGTGATAATTTGATTCTTTATTTAATTTATATTTATATATTATAATTGTTTCTACTCTTTATAATTTATATTTTAGTATTTGTGATTGTATCTAACTTTTGTATTTATGGTTGTTATTTCCATAAATACCAAAATGATCCATCTATAAAATATCTATATGGGGAAACCTTTTACAGTGCTGCATACTGCATATGATAATTATATATTTAGAAAGTAGAAACAAGTGATTCATTACAAGATGATTAGTTCAAACATTTCAAATCAAATTCCATTTTGTGAATTTTAAATAAAAGAACAGTCATGTACTTCCTCATTGAAGTTTTCTTAAAATCCTGTCTCGTCTCGTGAGGTGAGTGTATCGTCACACCCCTACTGTACAGTCATCTTCATTACAAACATACCAACACTGTTGTGTTGTATTCATGTCATGCTACTCCACCTCCAGACACCTCCAGATAGCAATATGATTTCCTGAAGATGAGCTACTGTTGTCATGCTTCACCGTGATTGGCTCAGCTGTTTCAGAGCTATGAGGTCAGTGATGTGACTGGCTATATAAATAATCACCACAGGAATATTCAATAATCACCACCTTCTAATCTATATTCACTTCCATCCAGCACACACATGAACCAAAATAGCAGGTGACACCCACACTTGATTGAAATAAGCCCCATAATGTTTATAAAGGATATCATGAAAAGTTTAAGTCTATAGAATACATTTCCATAAAGAAATGTGTGGAAACCAACAGGTAATTGGAATGGACGAACATCACACTCAAACCTTACATTGAATACATTAAATGAATTGTTTTATTACTTATTTTATAGTTTTCTATTAAAGACATTATCATTGTACTCACCAAGTTAATAGCTCTGGAAACACAATGACATCACTAAAAAGAAGTCCAACAGGCCAAACAAACATGAGCAGTCACATGATCAGAAACAAACCGGGTTATCCAAACTTATTTGAATAACAGGAGAAATAGGGAGAAAATGAATGTTCAGCTGTGCTCACTTTCATTTTCATCTCCAAATAAATCTGTACATGAATGATCTGAATTAACTGTTTGTTGTTTGTTTACAACTGTGTTCCTGTCACACATAGGGAAATAAGATTCAAACTTGTAATAAAGCAAATCTTCCAATTTATGATATTCTTTGATAAATTGGCTAAAACATACACTGGTGGTCCTTTATTGGCATAAAATAATCCAATCCACAACTGTCCAAATGTGTTCTTTCTTCTCTGCTCTCCTACCTGGATGTCCAGGGTGGAGAAGTAGCTGTTGAGGTGTTCAGGGTCATTGATGTCGGGCTCCCAGCAGACTGGACACACCATGTCTCTGATGTGTTTGTCCCTTACAGCGATGGTGAAGTGCTGCTGGAAACAACCACAACACACTGAACACTGGCAGGATGTCAGAGACTGCATCTGAGAGAAAAGTCAGTGAGAGGAAGTTAGAAAGTGCAAACACTCCACATTGACCAATAAGTTCCCACTCCTAAAAATAGACTCAATACCTTACTATGAGGAAAGACAGAGAGACAGATTGGACATTCTTTAGCCAGCACCCTTTTGATGAACTCCCTATCATGAGACTCGCGTACAGCCTGTACTACGTCCTCCAGGGAGTAGGTGGCGCTATGCTCCAGAAGCAGTGACAGTGCCAGCTCACAGCGGCCCCAGCTAGGAAGATCATACACTGCAAGTAACCTCCGACATATGTGCTGAAAGGGAAAAAATTATGAAATATTGATATCAGGAAGAATGATATATTTCTTTAACCAAAGAAGTTTTAGATAACAATAATAATAACCCTTAAACAGGCAACGTGCACCAGGAGATACAGACTCTTTGTTCAGTTGTATGTGCCTTGAATTAAGTAGAACTGGATTGGTAGAATTGAAGTTTGTGTAAGGCCTGTACTTTGACAGAAATGATAAAAATTAGAAACTAGTATGTGTGATATTATTGACCAGAGAAAGCAAGAATTCTCTTTACTGAATAAAACATTTTGGTTTTACCATTATGACCATTTTTATACCTTAATAGAGGCAACGCATCCTGGTGGAGATACAACTCATAACATACAAAATATATTAAAATATTTGTGGAAATGTTTTACTTTAGGTGTAAATGAGATAACTGGTAACATAAAATAATGTTTTTTTACATCTAATTTTCCACTCCTGCCTGTTTAAGGGTAAATATCAATAATAATAACACATCAGCTTTTAACAATACCAGGGCTCTAAACTAACTTTTTTCACTGGTTGCACTGGTGCGCCTGACTTTTTTTCTTAGGTGCACCCAAATTTTCGACCATATTGCATTCAACACCGCAGTTTTACAGGTTCACGTTTTTTTAAATATCTGTCCATATAGGCAATATTGACTTGTAAATGATTAACTAACAATCTGGTCAACATAAAGTTCTTTATTTGAACAATTCCACAAGAAAGGTCACTTCACTGAAAAGTGTTGGTGCTTAAAGTGCTTCACTGAGCTGAAATTTAAACTTAAAACATCTCAAGATAAATGAAATAGTCATTATTATGAGAGAGTTTCTCATTATTATGAGATAGTTTCTCATTATTATGAGATACTAAGTCATTATTATGAGATACTAAGTCATTATTATGAGATAGTTTCTTATTATTATGAGATAGTTTCTCATTATTATGAGATACTAAGTCATTATTATGAGATAGTTTCTTATTATTATGAGATAGTTTCTTATTATTATGAGAGATTTTTTCATTATTATGAGATACTAAGTCATTATTATGAGATACTAAGTCATTATTATGAGATACTAAGTCATTATTAGATACTAAGTCATTATTATGAGATAGTTTCTTATTATTATGAGATAGTTTCTCATTATTATGAGATACTAAGTCATTATTATGAGATAGTTTCTTATTATTATGAGATAGTTTCTTATTATTATGAGAGATTTTTTCATTATTATGAGATACTAAGTCATTATTATGAGATACTAAGTCATTATTATGAGATACTAAGTCATTATTAGATACTAAGTCATCATTATGAGATACTAAGTCATTATTATGAGATACTAAGTCATTATTATGAGATAGTTTCTCATGATTTTCGGACGGATCAGGCCTTAACTTAACATTCTTCACGAAAAAGTTGTCAATCGTTCTTTTCATCTTGTCATCCGCGGCTACATGCACTCTACATCCACTCTCTCTGTCTGACTGCAGCACACACATTACACACAGGAATATCTGGACCACCGGCAATCAGAGAGGGGGGGGGGGGGGGGGTCCCGCCCTTCACTATCTCTGATTGGTTTAGACCGTGATATGGGCCTAATGTGTGTCTGTTGTTGAAGGTTGAACCACAGGGAGACTTTCAAAGTCGCAGAGATTTTTTTTTCTCGAACAGCTGGTCGCACCAGTGCGACCTCAGATTTTTTTAGTCGCACCATTGAGAAATTTGGTCTCTAAATTTGGGCTCTAAAGTGCGACCAATTTGGTCGCACTTTAGAGCCCTGAATACTCAAAGACGCTTTACAGGAAGAAGACAATTAAAAACAATAAAACTATGCAGAATAAATAAATCAAAACAATCAAACATTAAAAGCAGATTTGAAAAGGTGGGTCTTGAGGAGTGACTTGAATTTGATGAGGTCAATGTAGTCACGGAGGGATTTGGGGAGTGAGTTTCAGCGGGTGGGGGCAGCAACTCAGAAGGCTCTGTCCCCACAGGTCCACACATAATTAATTGTTTATCATTTTTGTCAATTCAGCTGAATTCACTTAATTGGAATGAGAGTCTGAATGACAATTTCTGTCATTTATCATACGAACCCTCTTGGCCTTAATGTGGAGAACTCCTGTGTTATTATGACCTTATAGAGCACAGATGACCGAGACAGTCCATGAGTTTCTAAATACCAGACTGATAACAGAATTAAATATGTCTTGTGTTTGGATGCAGGCCGGTTGTCCATGCTGGTCTCACCTGTTTGTCAGGGTGATGGATGTCAACAGGAGGCTCTGGCTTGTCACTCCAAATGTGCTCGTGAAAGGGCTCCAGAAGGGGGCGCTGTAAGAGGGCCAGGGCCCCTCTCAGGTCTCCGCCACTCTGTCTCAAAACCTCATGACAGTGAGCCTCATCACTGAAGCCCAGAGAATACAGCTCCTGTACCTGAGAGGGTGGGGTGAAGAAAAAGCGAAGAGTAAGGCTGCAGTGATATTTTTGTACATCACTAGAAATGTTATCAAGAAATCTTTGTCACCTTGGCGAGTCTGTCTCTCAGAGCTTGTCCAGCAGCTCTATCGGTGTCTCCCCCTGCTGTCAGCCATGCCTGCTTGGCCTCTCCTCTGGACAGTTGGACTACACTTTCTGTTTTAGTAGGGTCTACCTCATTCCCAGAATCCTCAGCAGAACCTTCACATGACCTGCTCTGTGGTCCATCAAGGGCATAAAACACCACGGACAGTGACAGTCAGAAGAACATAAACAGTGTGATTAAACAGACTTTGATGGGTGTGTTTGACAGAAGCTGACAATACTGACTGTGTGCTCTGGAGGGGTTTTGTCAGATATAGACTGAAGGGAAGATGTTGCCACAAACATCCTGATGTGGTCTAACAGCAGAGGCAGCTCCGTCTTTAACCACTTGCAGGGCAGGATGTTGCTGTCTCCAGCCACCCTCATGCTTGTGTACACCTCCTCTGGACTGACTCCTTTCTTCTCCCCATCCTGACACAGACAGACACGGCAGAATCTGTACATTAGAATTCAGGCATTATATTATATTCAGCCTGATGTATTTTCCATGAATGTGTCCCTGGTGGCTCTAAGGGTCAGGCTAACTTTGCACTTGCTTTGTTATAGAAGTTCAGGGAAACAAGAACTCACTCAAAACTACGTACAATGTCTATAACAATATTATAAAAATGATTCACCCCCTTGGATGTTTTCCCCTTTTATTGCTTTTATAAATTGAAGCGATGTCAATATATTTGGCTTTAAAAAAAATAATTTACAAAAATTATTACAAAAACTCTTTGATGTTGTGAAAACAGATTTCTACAAAGTAATGTCAATTAATTAAAAAATATATAATGTAAAATTACTGATTGCATAAATATTCCCCCTCTTCAAGTCAGTATTTAGTAGATGCACCTTTGGCCACGAGTCTGTGTGGATAGTTCTCAATCAGGCTCACACATCTGGACACTGTAATTTTACTCCATTCTTTTTTACAAAACTGCTCAAGCTCTGTCAGGTTGTAAGAGGATCAAACGTGAACAGCATTTTTCAAGTCCAGCCAGAAATAATCTATTGGATTGAGGTCTGGCTCTGTCTTGGCCACCCTAGAACATTCACCTTGTCTTTAAACCATTTCTGTGTAGCTTTCGCTGTTTGCTTCAGGTCATTGTCTTTCTGGAAAATAAATCTTCTCCCATGCCGTAGTTCTCTTGCAGACTGAATCAGATTGTCATCCAGGATTTCTCTATATTTTGTTATATTAATTTTACCTTCTACCTTTACAAGCCTTCCAGGGCCTGCTGCTGAGAAGCATCCCCACAGCATGATGCTGCCACCACCATGCTTCATGGTGGGGATGGTGTGTTTGTACTGGTGTGCAGTGTTTGGTGTCTGCCAAACAAAGCGTCTAGTCTGATGGCCTAAAAGCTCCATTTTGGTCTCATCAGACAGTCTCCTACACGCCTGTGGATGAACTCTAGTTAAGATTTAATATGAGTTTTCTTCAACAGTGTTTTTTTTGGACGCTCTCCCATAAAGCAACAGTTGTTGTATGCAGAGTCTCTCCCACCTCAGCTGCTGAAGCTTTTAACTCCTGCAGAGTAGTCATTGTAGTCCCTCACCAGTCTCCTTCTTGCATGGTTTCTCAGTTTGTGAGGACGGCTCTAGGCAGATTTACACATGTGCCATATTCCTTCCATTCCTTAATGATGGATTTAACTGAACTGAAGGGGATGTTCAGTGACTGAGTGGAATTATTTTGGTATCCATCCTCTGACTTCTACTTTTCAATAAGTGTGAGTGAGTTTCTTGGAGTTTTCTTTTGTCTTCATGGTGTAATTATAGCAGGAATACTGATGATTAACCACTGACTGGACCTTCCAGACACAGATGTTTTATACTATAATCACATGAGACACAATTACTGCACTCAGGTGATCTCTATTTCACTATTTGTGAGAATACTAGCAAGAATTGGCTGGACCTCTATTGAATTATTTCATTTACTTTAAAGGGGGTGAATATTTATGCAATCACCTATTTTACATTATATATTTTTAATCACTTGACTTTGTAGAAATCAGTTTTCACTTTGACATTAAAGAGTTGTTTTTTGTAAATTATTTTTTTAAAAAGCCAAATGATATTGACCTTGATTCAATTTATAAAAGCAATAAAGGGGAAACATCCTAGGGGGTGAATACTTTTTATAGGCACTGTATATCTGTGCAGGCTGCTGAGCCTCCTACAGCTTTCCAAATAAACATGATTTTTACATCAAACCGTTAAAAATATTTGTGTCTGAGTCTGAATAATAGTAAACACAGACACGTTGTCTTCAAGTTTATGTGTGTGAATAGCTTTCCATGTAGTGTGAGTTCATGCTGGAAAAGTAGACAAGACAAAAGTTTGCAAATTGCAAAGGCAAGGCTAAAATGAGAAGATACACTAGGGGGGGGGGGACGGTATACAAAATCCATGGTTCGGTTCATATCAACGGTTTTGGGGTCACGGTTTTTCGGTTTGGTTCGGTTTATGTTGTTCTTTTCACACACACACACACACACACACACACACACACACACACACACACACACACACACACACACACACACACACACACACACACACACACACACACACACACACACACACACACAGCTGTCTACAGCAGGGTACAAATAGCATGCACTCCTAATTGTACTGGAGTGCAATTAGCACACATTGATATTTGCAACGAGGGTGCATTAGCCTTTGCCTAATTATGGCTGCCTGTCTGCGCTGGATCACCTCCTCCTCCCTTTACCCCTCCCCCGTGCAAAAGTTGTTCTGTGTTCCTATGTTGTAAAATGTGCCTATATGTGCTCATGTTGCTGGGTTTTTTTTACCGTTCCCAAACTGTACTCCCATACAGAGCAGAGTCTGGGAGCTGCCTTTTTTTCTCCTCCTCCTCTCCCCTTGTCTCTTTCCTTTTCCTCTTTCAAATAAGCTCAGTCATCCGGTTATGTCTGTCTCATTATATGTATTGTATATTGTATATGTACGGACGGGATGGTTGCTGTAATTTCGTTGTATTTCGGTACAGTGACAAATAAAGCTATTCATTCATAATCTCCTTAGGAGATCAAGGTCACACATCAATATAAAATGGGATCATTTATTCGTAACCGATGAACTGCCGTGCTAATAATAAAAGGTTATAGATATTTGCATCGTGCCAAATGAAAAAAACAAAAGCGTTACTGGGTTACTGGCAAGACTTACGTGTCATGAACCGAACAAACCGAACAATACACACATGCCCCGAACCGCGACAAGCGTACCGAACTGGACAGATTTTTTTTATTAACCATTCCACCCCTAAGATACACTGTGTACAGCTTTCGTAGGCCATGAAAGCTGCACCGGTTCGGTGCTGGTCAATACTGTGATCCTTCATATATACATACTCATATATTCTTATCATGTGGAGAGCTGATTGTTTGGTCTGGTCTTTCCTCCAGTTGATTTTGTGGAGTTGAAACAGTCTCCAGGGTGACACTGTTTATTAGTGTTGCAAATTCATATATTGTAGTTACACAACTGTGATCACTGTCATCATGAACACATGTAGATTTGTTGAGTGTGTCCCACTCTGCAGCAAACATTTTCCTCTGCATGTGTCAGGAGAGCAGTGACTGAAAGAACACCAGCAGTTTCCCTGAGGTACGCTGTCCTTCCTTCCTTCTCCATTCTATCATTTTCCTCATTCATTTGTTTTAGCTCCTCTCTGTGTATTGTATAGACATTTAGCTTTTGAGTTTCTTAAAAAGCAGTCTATCAGCAGTCAAAGCCTCATACATGTAAACTGACATGTGTGGATGAATATTCAGGGTGGTTTGGTAAAGTGGACACTAGATCAGTCAAGATGGCTGCTACTGGTGGCTACTTTCAGTCTTTACTTTCATTCAGAATCAGAGACAAATGTTTGAAATGATTCATGTTCCAAAACAGAGCAGGCTTGGACTGGCAATTTAGCAATTCTGGCAAATGCCAGATGGGGCACCACCAGCAATATGGAAAAACAAAAACAAAAAACAACCAACCCGCCAGCTCCTACCCACTTGATGGTGAAAAAAAGCCCCTCTCATTGGAGGTTACATGATCCCAATTGCCAAAAGGCCTACTTTAACAGTCAGTGTCTAGTGGCGCTTTTCCACTATACAGTTTGTAGCACTACTTGGCTCGACTCGGTACGGTTCCAGGAACGAACTTTTCCATTACAAAAAAGTACCTACTCAACGTGGGCGGGGTCGTCATAGCACGGCTCAGCGAAACTGCCGTGACTTTGTTTTATACGCGACTCAAAACACATAAACAATGGAGGACATGGAGGCAGTGGTGTACTTGCTGCTGTATGAGGCTTTCTGTCTCACACAAAGCAAGAACATTGAGCCGTATGGCTGTAACTATGGTTGTAACTATGGTTGTAACGCTGCTGCCGGTATTTAAAAATGCCGGGTTTGATTCTTGTGTGGGACGGCTCATGACTCTTCCAGCGACAACTCTTCTGACCAATCAGCGGCCGGCAGTCTGTTGACGTCACATTTAGTATCGGCTCGGCTCGCTTGGAACCTCACAAGAGCAGGTACTAAAAAAGTACCAGGTACCAGGTACTTTCTCTAGTGGAAACGCAAAAAAACAGAGTAGAGTCGAGTTGAGTCGTGCTAGAACTCTATAGTGGAAAAGCGCCATAGATGTACTATTTCTGCAATACTATATAGTGCCACAAGGTGGTGGCGCCTCCTTTTGTTTTGTGGTGCATACAGAGCCGCCTTGTTGTTCGCCATGTCTCATGCTCCGCGGACATCCACAAGGACTCTCAGTAACGAGTTGGCTGGTTGTGCTGTCTACGTCTTACTGCTCATGTATGATGAACGTAGCGCTGTGGAGATGTGGCTTTGTATGGTCGATGTTGAATACTGTAGAATAAAGCTGTCGTGTGGAAATTCCCACTTCTCTGTCTGTCGACTCTCTGAGCTAACTTGCTAACCGGAGCCTCTGCTAACTGCTAATCCTGCTAGCCTCTCTGCCTACACGATCTCACGTTACACTACTGTCATCCTCAAAACCACCTCTTCAGTTGATGTGTCAATCCATGTAATGTCAGAGGTCAAGCAGGAAATGATCAAATCACAACAGAAAGGTTGGAGTTATAACACTAACAGTCCACCACCAAATGAAGACGAGGAGGAAAGAGTGTGAGCAGAATGATTCAGTGGAGAACAGGGGTAAGAAGAGGAGGCCACTGCTGAGGACTAGTAAAGGTGGGTGTCAACCTCCAGCTGGTGACACTGGTAACTTTGGCTCATGTAGTGACGTGGCGTAGCATGCAAGTGCAGCTTTTCAACTTCATTAAATGAAAATTTCAAAATTCATTATGAATAGATTACAAAGCACTACATCTTGAAGCGATCAAGCTTGTGGCTACAGAAAAAGACATTCTTTTGGCTTTGGACACTGATGAAATAATCAACAGGATGGCAGAGAAGAGTGCACTGAAGACACATCTTCTCACCGCCTAAGGAAGGACATGCTATTCTGTTCTACTCACTTCTTAAGGCAAGTGTGCTATGCTGTTAGTCAGTTGAAATAGAGTCGGTAGCATACAATCCCGACTGTTAAGCCTGATGTGTGAATTGCAGCACATCAGCTGCGAACACAGGTTATCATAGGAAAGCTTTTGTCAAGTGTGACTTTTTTAAATTTTTTTAAAGATTTATTTTTGGGCATTTTTGCCCCTATTTGAAAAAACATGGCATATTGGCCAACAGGAAACGTCAGGAGAGAGAGTATTTGTATTATTATGGATTGGAGCATAAGTCTTGAAAAGAGTTGGGTTGCCCATATCAACTATCAAACGACTAAAATCCTTAATGCACTTCTTCAGGTGCTGACTTTTCCACTAGGCTGTTCTTGGCTATTTATTTATCATATCATTTTATTCCCAGTCCCACCCTGGGTTGAATTAAAAAGGACATATGATTTAAGGTAGTCTAGATCACAGGACAGTGACAGGTGAGGGATGTGACTTGCCCTAATCAATTGAATCAGCTTCAGCCCCTCCTCCTTCATCAGCCTCTGCCTCCAGGAGTCCAAGTCTTCAGGGGTAGGCTCTTTGGGTTTGATTGGCAGGGCGGGGACCCGTCTGACAGGGGAGGGAGGGCGGAGCTTGACAGGCAGAGGTGCAGGCTCTGGACGAGCCAGGTCGCACATCTCACACACAATAGCAGGAGAGTAGTTCACATAAGTACAGAACTGACACACCCACTGTGGAGAGAGACAGACAGAAAAGAGAGTCACAAACTACACAATGATTTGTGTTTACTGCACACCCAGACCTTTGATCAAACTTATTTACATCTGAGTCACCAAAATCATACAAAATAAGAGTGTGCAGCAGTTTAACCCACCAAATGATTTACATTCACATTTTGAAGGTTTGAACACTTCAAACTACAAACCCTTTAAAAGCCAATACACAGTTAAGAAGCTTTGCTGCTTTGCTTTGTCAAGTTATGAGACATACCCATCTCATTGATTATGTTTTGCTAAAGTTCCTAATAAATTACTAATAATATGCTGAAAAGCTGGACATTGCACTGAAACAGGAAACACATGCATAAATTGGTCAGTTAACACCAACCCATTCAATGGGAATGAATAGGAAATGTGACCACACCTTTACCTACATTAGAAATGTTACATCCAAAACCATGACTATAACCAAGTGTAATAATTACATGGTGCATAACAAGATTGTCTATCTTGTACAAAACAAAATAAGATTTAATCATCCCAAAAAAAATGATTATGACTGTCTTTATTGGTTGTGCAGTATGTGCAGTTAGACTGTGCATTACATCTGTAGTTAACTTAAATCAATATATTTTCATTGTGAAATCTCACAACAACATTATTTTTCACTTAATCTGTGGCAAAAAAAGCCAGATGAATCCACCCTGAATCAAAGAAACAATAAAACATGTCTGCAGAGGGATGAAGACATTTTACTGGCACTGTATGTAATGTGGCTTTGGGTCACTTCTCTCATATCCAGTTAGGCTTTAAAGAGTATTCTTGCAGTGACAAATTGAACACAGTCTCTAAGATATGAACTAATCTCACTTCTGTTTAATTCAATATTAAATGATAATTAAAATTATAAACAAATATGATCAACGCATAATTCATTTCCTTTTAAATATTAACTTTACTGAATGATTTTTGATGATAACATTACTAAGGGCCCCATCTTGCGGTCGGCACACAGTGGATGGCGGGCGTGGCGCATATGTCTTTGTTAGTTTCCCCCGGCGCAGTTGTCATTTTCTCACCCTGCGCCCACGTTGTCTAAATAGCAAATGCACTTGCACCAGTCTGTGTGACTATGGGTGTGTTGGTCTCAAAATGAGGTGTGGTCAGGCACATTGGTGGCGCGTTGCTATTTTGAGGCAGAGGAAAGCGTTTGCGCTACTGACAAAAAAAAGAGTCTAAAGTCACTGGCGCGTATTTCACTGTTATTTAAGGGGCCCATCATCAAGACCCCAATATGCTCCTAGATAGGCGGGTGTGCAGCGCACAGACACTGTGCCTGTTACGCACACACGGGCGCGCAGCAGCACACAAATATCAACATATTAAAAAAAAGTCACAATGACGTGCCATTATGTATCAGAATCAGTCAATGGCAGTAATTATCAATGAAACTGTCAATGCAGTCATGTGACCATCCTGGTAAATCCGCCATCAAACTAACAATCCGCCAAGGAGACAGCGCTCCTGGATATTAAAGGGAATGAGAGTTGACACTTAGATTGGTTTACCGAGTGTTACACCCAAAACACCCCTATGATTATTGAGGGGACTTAAGTCCATCCCTTTTAGACCATGGCACAGTGACCATTTTTCCGCCATTAAAATAGCAAAAGTGGATTTGGACACGCCCCAAAGACACTTGCACCACGCGCTTCACACCATGAGCTATAGATCGTTAAAATTGGGCCCTTAGAGTCTACAGCCATGCTAACTGCCCTGTGAGGTTGTAGGCAACTGACATGCTGATGCTAGTTAAGTACTCATAATGATGGTCACCATCTTAGTTTAGCATGTTGACATGCTAACATTTAAAGCTGAAGTCGATGGGAATATTATTCGTTTTACAAATATTTAGTTATAAACCAAAATATTCTACAAATTGACAGTATGACCTGATGTTGATCTTGAAGAAAACAAATTGGGTAACCTTGAAAAATGTGCCAGTGCAAGTAGATATTTCAGTGGATAAGTGAACATTTTAACCTGTTGGTAGTGCTAGAGGAAAAGTATCACTAAAATCATTTGGATTCACCCTCTGGGGACCATGAATGACTGTACAAAATTAAATGACAACCCATCCTGTAGAGTTATTTCAGCCCGGACTAAAGTGGCAGAACAACCAACAGACTCGATGAGCATCTCTCTCTCTCACCCTCTCTCAATCTCTCTCACACACACACATTGACTAACCTGGCTGTCGGGGTCACCAGGCATGCCCAGGACAGGTGCTGGTGGTCTGGGTGGTGTGATGGGAGGGTGTGAGGGGGTAACTGGAGGTCGTGTTGCCAAACGAGGTCTTTCACACACCTCACACAAAATACTGCTAGCTGCATTAAGCATAGTGCAGCTCTTACACTGCCACTCTGAGAGGGAAACATACACACACACACACAGACACACACACACACAGACACACAGACACACACACACACACACACACATAAACACACACACACACACACACACACACACACACGTCAGTTCATTATCTTCACATTACTCAGGTACCAATAATGTCCTCAATTTTATGTAAAAGTATAATTTTTTGAGTGACAATGAAAGGATTCAAGATCAAGTGTGATCAAGTGATCAAAAGCTGGTATTAAAATCATGGCTTTGTCTCTCTACCTTTGTCTTTTTTTCTATTTAAAGTCACTGAAACTCAACAATCCAGCAGTTGCTTTACAGTAAAAGTCTTACATGACAGTGAAGGAATTGAGTCCCCTAGAGGTCTGCAACCTGGCCTGAACCCAAAGGTGTCTGAGTGTCTCATTTTACTAACAGTACATACTGATGGTTGTGATGGATACTACAATGAGTACATAATAAACTGAATGTTGGTAGGCCTAACAACTTTCTCCAATATGTTAGTGGGAGTAATGAGTGAAGGGTAGATGCCATAGATTTACATATTTAATTGGTTTTATGTGAGCTTTGATATCCTGGAAGAAACTAGAAGGTAGTAGAATGAAGGTGGGATACTGAAACTTTGGGTTGCACCAACAGACACAACAGACCAGTGATTGTGGCAGGCTGAGATTCATCTGCTGTAGAACTGACTGATTCCAAACGAGGGTGCTCACAATCCTCACACAGCACATCCTGGATATAGTTGACTTTATGGCAGTGAGAGCAATGCCAGGCGGAAGAACTGAAACAGGGGAAGAAAGCTTGTTGAATCAGTTTGTGTAGACAGAATATACATCCATACTGTACATCATATGAGTTATATGAGTCAGCTGGCACATTTTGTATACTATGTATCCCCAATTTATATTGCCAGAACTATTGATCCTGACCTTTGACTGTTCCTGTTTTTGGATGATGATGATGACGATGATGATGACGATGACAATGACGACGACGATGATGCAACAGCAGTTCGACGGTGGTTGGCCCTCTCAGGGTAGGAGTGGTACAGTCTGTCACATTCGGAACACAGTCCTTGGAGACAAGTGAGGCAGTGGACAGAGATACGGAATATTCCACAGATAGTGCAGTTCTCTGAAAAATAGAACAGCACAGTCATTATTTTCTACTATAAACTGTACCAATGCACATTAAAATCAACTGTAGAAGGAGGTCATTGTGACATAATGTTTTTCTTTCCTGGCATCAGCCTTTGAATTTATTCCGAAAGGCTGTGGATTTATTTCTAGGATACAACTGTATGGTATTGTAAGTTACTGTAGCATACTTAACAGTAGACTCTGGTTGCATCAACACACTTGTTTAAGCTCCAACGTACATGCTACATACACTTTCACCAACTGTACACACACATTTTGTTACCAAGTTCATTTGATATGTTTATTATGTGCAAAACTGAAATTCTAACTTGTATTAGGATGTATTAGGGGTTGTTATTTTTGTCCAGGGATATCTCTGCATGTAATGCTATATTTACCATCCCTTTGAGGTTTAGTATTAATGGAATTTGAAATGCAGTTTTCACACAACAATAACAGTCATCCAGTTCTTCTTCCCTGCTATGTCAGAACTACTTCAGAAAAAAACAACAAGATAGGTAGGCTTCCAATGATGGAAAAGCAAAGCAACCTGCCAACATAAAATAACACAACAAAACACAACATAACGTGTCAATTTAGAAAGTAAATGTGACATTATATCTGCTTCTGCTCCTTGCTTTGCAGTGTAGTCTGCTTGTCTTCTGGCTGCAGACCCAGGGTAAGGTTTCTCTGCTTCAAACCCTTGCTTAATGCAGATTTGTGGGGTAAGGTCAGCTGGCTTAATTCTATTTTTCTAACTTTAGGCCACTTTTATCTGGCCTCCAGCTAACTTTTTCTTTTTGGTGTCTGATCGGTTGTGATCAGTAGGGCTCTAGATACATATTGCCCAGTAGATCAAGGTAGATCTATTTTGACCTCAGTTAGGCTGTCACCATAGTCTTTACCTTGAATGATGCCATCATCTCCCTCATCATCTTCAAGACCATTTATCAACAAAATCATGGGATTGACTTTAGGGCGCTTGGCTCACTGTCTTTCAAAGCATCCAGGTGAATACACCCCTCTTGCAATATACAGAATTACATTGCATTGCACTGGTTGCAGTGCTAGTTTGTATTTTAAAGTTTGTAAATCCTGACTTCTATTTAAAAAAAGATCTTGTTCATAAAATTGCTATTTTTTTTATTGGAATCTAGTGTTTTTGAGCATGTGTAACCCTTCTTTTTTTCTTGGATCCTTTACACTCTCAAATTTCCTTGGGGTGAAATGCCCTGATGTGGTGTAGTAGACACTATTAAATAAATGAAAAATAAAACAAATAAACAAACAAAAACTCCTCCACTACACTGCTACTAATACAACATATATCAGCACCTTGTATTTCACAGTGTACACTATATTAACACCCTACACAATACAGCCTTAAATGATATACAGATATTTGTTAAATATAGGACTCAACCATAGTCATGATGTCTCAATGTGTTGAACTGAAACTACTCAATTAGCAGGTATGTATTATACAGTGATTGTTACAACAGTATGATGTCTGTCAAAAAATGGACATAAACACAAATAGATGTAGTGAAGCTGTGGTTTCTCTCCTCACCTGGGTGTTTGTTTGGGGATGTGTAAAAGACCTGAATAGACCTGAGGCTTTGGTGGTTGGAGGACAGGGAATGGCCATGGCTTTTTTCCTTAGCCGAGTGATGGTGGAGTGGGAAGGCTAGAGACTTGGTCTGACCATCTGAGTGACATGAAGTAGAGGAGAAAGAGGAGGCGTGGTAGACCACAGCATCTGTGTTCAGACCCACATCCTAAGAGGAGAGAGGAGTGGGTGAAAGATGACTTGGAGACTCTGTACTACAGGTCATCATAAACCTCAAAATAAATGATGGTTCATTCAGGATAATACCAACATTTGACCCGACAACATGGTTTCATCAGGCAAAGCTCTCCTAACCACCAAAAGTACCAGGATAATAAAGTATTCAAACCGCAGTGGTTTAGTGTGTTTAAATAATTAATTAGTAAGTATCTGACAGAAATTAGCAACAGCTTGGACTGGCCAAGAAGTGGAAAATGTATGTGGACAGTATGGTGGACTCTACCTTGTGTCTCAGTGTAGGAATTATTCTTTCATAGAACTCCGGATGGGGATGAGCCTCCTGGGATCAAACAAAATGACAAGTTATTATTAAGTCTTACTACTTAATACTACTTCAACAAAGTCATGTGACATGTATACATACAGACATGGCCGAAAATATCGGTACCTTTCCATCTTTGGTTTAAAAAAAACAAAAAAACTGTATTTAGCTGAAACTAACAGAAGTATATTATTGTATCCATCATTCTTTATTCCACATTGATTATAAGTAATATCTTTGCTTTTGATTTACAATTTAAGATTATTTAATATGATAACACGAATGAAAATGGCATAGCCAAAATTATTTGTACTCTTAACTTAATATTTTGTGGCACAACCTTTGAAGGCATTATGGGTGCCGTCTCCCAACTGCAAGTTTCATCTCTTTCCACAGATGTTTAATGAGATTCAGATCAGGACTCATGGAAGACCAATTCAGAACTGTCCAACATTTTCTTCTCAACTCTTGAAAGCTTTTTGATGTATGTTTGGGGTCATTATCCTGCTGATAGACCCATGACCTGTGACTAAGGCACAACTTTCTGACGCTGGCCTATATGTTTCACTCCAAAATACTTTGATAGTTTTCTCATTCATTGTGCCGTGCACAGATTCAACGCACCATGCAGCAAAGCAACCCCAAAACATCACTGACCCTCCTCAATCGTAGACATGGTGTTCTTCTCTTTACATTTTTCCTCCCAGAAGGACTGTAGCTTGTCAACATGCATTTTCAACAAAGGCCAGTCTGGCTTTTTTTGTGTCTCCCTCTTAGAAGTGGTTTCTTCCCTGGTCTTCTACCATGGAGCCCATTTTTATTCAGACAGACACAGATGGCTTCATTTGAAACCATTGTACCTTTAAACTTGAAGATCAGCTTGGATCTGTATTGAAGGCCAATTTTCCTCTTGCAACCACATCCAGAGATGTTGGCTACACTTCCATGGGCTTTAAACGTCTTAATATAGGCAACAGTGGTCAGAGGAACATTAAGCTCTTTAGATATGGTCTTGTAACCTGGATATTGACCGTGCTTGGCTATTACCTTTCTACTGATGTCCACTCTAAAGACCACTCTCTAGTTTTCCTTCTATTTTCCATGTTCAAAGTAATGCACACAGTGGCACAAAACAGCAGATAGTAATTTTCTCCTTTTAAACTGGCTGCATGACCTCATCAGTAACCCCTACAGATGGCTGCGCGCATGAGTGCTGCAGCTTTTGGCTCTCCAGTTCTGTGTGTATGTTGCTATGCCACTGTGATGAACCCCCTGCAATTTCATTGTACTACTTATACAATGACAATAAAGGCATATTCTATATAACTCTATATAAACTCTATTATTAAATTGAAAACACCTATCATACTAATTAAAACACAATAATCTGCTTAAAGCTACCTTTACCTTTGTTACATTTTTACACATTTTTTTGTTTAGGTTAAAATGCTATTAATAAGGTAATGGAACTCTTAAATGTTAAGAGAGATCCACCAGGTATAGAAACTAATCATTATTCCATTCTCATAATATTCTGTGAAAACTCTGACTGGCCGAGTGACCTGCCTGTTTTCCACTTCCGCATTACGTAATCGTGCGCACCCCCACCCGGAAGAGAGTCTGTTGTGGATCCACGGCATTATAATACATCCATGATCCACGGAGATAGCCGTAAACAGACAGTAGTGACTGACAATGAGCGATAAAAGCGGGCCACGGCTTCCACCTCCAGCCGCTCCCACGGGGAAAAATAAAACTATTTGGTCTTCACTATTGTAGTGCGCGTTCGTGGAGGGACTGCGCGGGTGGGCAAGAAAGGTAAGAGTCGCTTTAAAGTGTCACTACAAATCAATTATTTCTTACAACTTCTAAAGTAAATGATAAATGGTAAATGGACTGTACCTATGTAGTGCTTTCCTAGTCGTTATGACCACTCAAAGCACTTTTACACTGCATGTCACATTCACCCATCACACGCATTCATTAACTAAAGCTACCACACAGGGTGCCAACCTGCTCATCAGGAGGAAACTAACCATTCATACACATTCATACACCGTTGGTTCAGCAACGGGAGCAATTTGGGGTAAGTATCTTGCCCAAGGACACATTGATATGTGGACTGGAGGAGCCGGGAATCGAACCGCCTATCTTCCACTTGGTGGACGACCGCTCTACCTCCTGAGCCACAGCTGCCCCTAAAGTACCAATCATTTTGTCTGGGCTATTTTAGAATGTCTTTGTAGTATCAGCATGAGCTTACTTATTTTTCAAAACCTGTTTAAACATAGACATGCATTTAAAATAATATATTTTAATTTCAACACTGTTGAGGGCAAATGGTGCATTATTTTAATAAAATGTAAGGATACCAATAATGTTGGCCACGTCTGCATACCAGAGCAGTGCCAGTTTATGACTACCCCATCACCATTAAAGCTTCAAAAGCATTGCCCTACAATGATAACAACAATATATCCTGTTTGACAGTAACATTGATGGATATCTGCTACACATTCAGTCTTTTTTGTATCAAATTCCCTTCAGAAGGTCTTTACCTGTAAAGCTCTGGTTGTAAATGTAACAAAAGAGGGACTTTGGCACTCAAAAGACTGTAATGATATGTACTTGATTTGACTAATTTGAAGCTTCATATTAGCTTCAGCAACTTTTAAAAACAATTGCACAGGAGGACTTTGGATTTTGACAGACTTGAAAAATCGTGAACCTGTCCTTTTTCTTTCAGTTCATACTTGCAACCATCACACGGCAGCAATCCTCTGTTACTTATATAGATAAGAAATAAATGATAGCAGCACATCATTACCTACTAGTATTGATAGTATTCTGGAATTTGTGGTGCTAATGCACACTTGTCATCAAGAATATGAAGCACAGTGGACACTGTTTCCACTTTGAATTGCCTGTTACATATACAAAATGTGGGGGTTTTAAAGCCTTCTTTGGCTCCACAGAAAAGTGAGGAAAGTCTGACATAAGATTTATGCTGGAGTGAGCAGAAATGATTAGGAATGCCCTTGCCATGAAGTAACTAGCTAACTGGCATATAGAAATTACAGACATACACACACCTTGATAAGCATTTCTAGTTCCATCCTCAGGCTCATCACTTCTAATGTTACAGCAGCAACTCTGCCAACATCAGGATCTGTGACATCATCAGGGAAACTCAGACCATCAGGCTGCTGATTGGAGTAACCATAGAGACAGAGTACTGCCCGTCCTCCCTGGAAGCAGACAGAACAACACATTTGTCCATTTTTTCTCATGGTCTCAGACTGACTGGCTTCATATGATGTACATGATTTAATTATATATTAGCTTCATTTACACATTGTTTTTACTTTCACAGACAGCTAAGGCAGATGTAGACCATCCAAGGTTCTTTATGTTGACCTGCAATCAATCAGTAATCGAACCACAAGGCTGAGTGGGAAAACGTTTTTATCATGTTTCATGTGCCTTATTTATATGCTTACTTTGTGACAAATGGATTAATCACTCAGGGATCAAGTTTTTGTATTACTTCTAATTTCTTATTGTTCCTTTAGTTTGTAATAACTTGTAATGGTATGTTTTTGTTACCTGAATAGCATCAACAGTGGCCCTGAACACGGGGTTGTTGTGTTTCACGGTCCTCCAGTATTTTGGCCTGTTGGGATTTGTCAGGTTACAGCCATACTTTTCCAGGATGTTCAGTGCTGTAGAGAAGCGCTGAAGAGATGCAAGAGTCTAAAGAAAAAGCAGAGAGAACGGAAAATTTGCCAAGTTAAATATTTGTAAGGTTTGAGTTCAATCTGAATCAGAAACATGAATGGTCTCTATTTGGTAATCTCACCTTCACCTGTTCTCTGTTTTGTTAATCTTTCTCTTCTACCAACTTGGGACCTCATCAGTAACCATATTAGACAAATGTGAAGACATGATTTTATAATGGAAATTATATTTGAAATAGTCTATTAAACTCTTAACAGTTTTGCTTCCCAACACATTGTTGACCTAACCACAATGACTTGAGGTGAATAAAAACAGTGCCCATATTCAAATGTAAAAATTAATACTTTTCCATTTTCTTAAACTGGATAATTTCTCCACTGGTGATCTCTGGAACAGTATATTTGTAAAACAGAAAAACTAAGGCAAATAAAGGCCAGTCTCTAATTTAAGACTGTTTCAAATAAAGGCACTGGATACTATTCACTATGCAACAAACAGAGCAGTTGTGGTTATTTAATAGTGCATCCAATTTGTATGTCATTTATTACTGATTTACCCAACCTTGGGTAACAGAATGTTACATAGGTATTTCCTGATGGGGATATTGTATGTGCACATGTTCTGTCTAACCTCTTTCCTGTTGCTGCCAAAGCTGTTTTCTATGACCATGGTCTCTGCAGTAATATGGTGGTATTTGGAGCAGGGCGGTAAGGGCAGATTAGCCATGGCCATCACCCCAGTCCGCACCTCCACTACCCTGCCACCAGAGTACAGACACACTTCAGCACGACTCCGCAACTCCTGCAGCTGCTCCGATAGAGACGGCATCCTGTACATACAGTACAAACGCACGCGCGCGCGCACAATCATGTACACACACACACACACACACACACACACACACAGCCAGTGACTACTTGACATCACCATGAAAACAAAAAATACCATAATAACTTTTTTCAATCAAAAAGGAAATGTATTTAACTCAAACAAATAATTATTCCTCATAGCTCGTACATTAGAGAGAGGCTCCCAGAAAGGTGGTAGTATTGTAATCTTACCCACTGTAACCCAAGGCTGGCAACATGAAGAGAGGCCACATGTGACATTTCAGTCAAAAAAGTAATTTATTAAACTCAAACATATAAATATATTAACTAACTAATGGGGTGTGTAAATAGGAGAGACATCAGTCATGTTAGCAGCGTGTGGATGGGTGAAGATATGGTGAGGGCTCAGCTCAAGATGAAAACAGCTGACAGAAAATGGATGTCAATGCAGCCGACGCATTTCTGTTTCAGTTCTTTAAAATAACTTGATACCGGATTTTAAAAGACCTTACTGGATTAAATCCATGCTGCACAGAATGTTAACTATTGGTGTTTAAAGATGTCTCAATTCCTAAAATGTATCTTGACAAAAGAGGAACGAGTAGAGGAGGCTTGCCAATACACCAGCAATGAAATGTAGCTCAGTGTGTATGTGGTGTTATAACAAGGCAGTGTGGTGCAGAGTTCGTGGGAAGAAGCTGTTCTTCAGCCTTGTGGTTCTTGCCCGGATGCTGAGCAGCCTCCTGCCTGAGGGAAGGGGGGGCAAACAGGTTATGTGCAGGGTTGGTGGAGTCTCTCATGATACAGGAGGCCCTGTCCCTGCATTTGTCCATGTAGATGTCTGTGATGGTGGGCAGGCCTGCGGAAGTCCACAATCATCTCCTTTGTTTTGTTAACATTGATGATGAAGTTGTTAACTTTACACCACTTCTCCGGTTCATTCCTGCCTACACACTGACTCATTGTTGTCAGTAATGAGTCCCACTACTGCCGTGTCATCTGTTATCTTCACTATGTGGTTGGTTAGATAGTGAGCTGTGCAGTCGTAGATCAGCAGTGTGTACAGCAGAGGGCTCGGGATGCATCCTTGAGGTGAACCAGTGTTAAGGATGATGGAGGAGGATGAGATGTTGTGGACTCTGACAGTCTTGGGCCTGTTTGTTAAGAAGTCCAGAACCCAGTAGCATAGTGTTGATTGCATAGTGTTGATATAAAATACAACAGTATCCAGTACATTGGACAATGCAGCTGTACATCACGTCATATTTAAATGACAACTCTGAAGCAAAGCTGCATTATTTTGTTCATTGAATGATGCCTCCACTCCTCTGTCCTCATGTCTCTTCCTTTGCTTATCTGCTCAAATCTCAGGTGGGATGCATGAAGAGCCAGAGCGAACAAAAGTCGAGCGAAAATTGCGACAGGAAACGAATGTAGGGGGATGTGGAAGGTTCGCAAAAGAGAACCACGAGTTACCACGAGTGATTGTCCAGGAGAGAGGTTCTAGAGAGTTCAACAGCTGAACCCTAGCCATCTACCGTCTTTACTCTTTCTATTTCACATGATGCAATGATTAGCAGCAGTAGTTTATTGAAATGAAAACCTTTGTGTGAACACGCAGTTCTAATGATCTTAAGCATACATCATTTTAAATTATACAAAAAAATGTTAAAAGCTTTCCAATATTACAGACCATGAAATGTTATTTTTCAACACCATGTCCACTGTTCTATAGCGTTAATGAGGATACAATGGAGCTATTCCTTTGAATTCTGAAATTTAGATATGATCCTTTATGTTAATTTAACTTTATCTTGACTCAACATTTTTTATTTTATTCGAAGACTAATACATTTTTCATCGCATCAACCTGTCGGCAAGCAGAGAAGTAGGGGTCTGTAATTCTAAGATTCTAAGATCTCCTTTGAAGAACCCCTCATTTGAGCAGTAGAACTCCGACACTGTCCCGCAGTAAGTGGCCCTTCCTCGGCCTGTGTCACCTTTCCCTCTCCTTATTTCTGCTCTGCTTGTGTCCGCTTTGGCGCCTCACAGCAATGGACGCGAGGAGAGGAGGCGAGGAAAGGAATCGAGGAATTAGAAGTGTGTCCCTAGCCGAAGACAGGTCACTGGACGCTAGAAAACAGGTCGCTGATGTGATGTAATGCTGACGGAAGATGTGAGCAGCGGTTTCCTACCTGGTGCTGCTTCTGTCGGTCCTCCCTCAGTGCGGTGATTTCATCCACACGTTCTCTCCTGGCTGATAACGCGACAACACCGAGTAACCGTCTGTTAAATGACGTGATGTGAGGCGGGCAGTGTTGCAGCAGGACTCTATGTGTCTACTAGTGATGTAAACAACTACAGTAAGCCTTAATGTTCAGTGTATGTTTCAATGAACACACAGCGGTCTCTTCGCTCAGGTTGGAGCAAAACATGGACGCAGCGTGTGTGTGACGTCACCCCTAGGCTTCTGACCAGACGTCAGAAAACTGGAATAAGCCACCTATCAAACTTAGCTCAGTCACACCATTCATATATAACAACAATTCAAACGCCAGCTTTTGAGACATACTCATCTCTCAGTAGGCCAGTGAATGCTAAATATATTTTTTCTTTCAATAACATCATGTCATTATGATAGATTAAGCTATAATATCTACCACCATGAGCTATCTGCTATTCAGTTGTGAACATTTGAAATATAAGTTCCTGCTGTCCTCATTTAATTTATGACTACTCGTAATTTAAAGTGAAGACAAGGCATGGTTTTGCTGACTTTCCAGTTCAATTGAAAAATATATGATTTAATCTAATCATCCAATTTAAGATATTAGAAATATTGCAAAAATATTCTAAACTATATACACATTTCATTTTTATAAGTCAATGCATCAATTGCTTTAGATTTTCACCACCTTTGGTGAGTGGATTGGACATCACCAACATACCAAGACCACACTGAGCTGGAACTAGGAGTTCAGCACATAGGTTGTCACACTGAAATAGGTTTTTCTTGCCTAAACCAGTCCACCTGTTCATACTGGCATGTTTACCCCTCATCACTTCCATTGAAAGCACATATGAAGAGGATCTTTTAATAGTCAGTATGAACAGGATGAATACAGTGAGGAAAACCTCTTTGCTGTTCATATGGACACCTGACTGTTTATTTAAGACACAGTAAAAAGATTGTAAACCAATCTTTTAAGATGTAGGACATAAACACATGTGTAAGAAAGTAAGTGTGTAACCAATGTAAGGCAATTTAAACTATTTCTTTAAAGAGCCTATAAGATTAATTGACAGGCTTCTCTCACCTCTTTCCAGGCATATGATAGTGTTAGAATACTTGCAACAATGCTTAAATAGTTAGATTAGACACCCAATATAGTCATTATTCATGTTTTTTATTAAAGATGTTGAAATACTTTGTTCAACATGGTGGTGTATTACCTGTTAGATACACTGTCTGTAAAGCCCTAGTCCCCCCGCATACATAGTGTATTCTCTGCATTGTATACAGTACATGTGCTGTCTCAAAGTTCCTGTTCTGTGTCAGTTTGTGGTAATTTCATTAAATGCAACTTTATTTAGGAATAAGGACAGTGTGAGCATAATATAATGTAGAGCAACAAGTTTTCTGCCCCATCGAAGCCACGACAGAATTATTGTAACAAATCTGCAATACCCAAATTACTAAAATAATTTGATATGTGGTGGACTTTAGGGGCCTGGTGGGTCTGGAAACATTGGGTCATGGGTCATCGCCTTTTTCTACAAACATACACACATCCAAACGCATACACACAAAACACAATATACACAAGACAAAAGTAGGTCACATGAATACATTTATTTGTCTTCCATATTGGTTATTGAATATAAAGTCCCTATCATTCACTATAGTTATGTTGACTTACAAAGAATGAATCTGACTAATCATCACATAGGCTTCTGTTAAACAAAGAAAGTCGATGAGGATGGAAGAATGGAACATCAAAGAAACAATAAAATAAAATGAGCGGAAGAAGGTTTTCAGTGCCTGGTTTGTAACTAACTGTACAAAATCTAAATGATTACAACAATAAATACAAATGGATTTTGTGTGACATCGTTGAGAAGATAAGGTTATGCACAGCAGAGCCAAAGCAGTGTTCATATGGTCCTTGATATGCAGCAGTAACAAACCAACACTTGCTGTACCAGAGAGCCATATCTGATCATCAACACCAAGCAGAGCTGTACTGGAGTAGAACATTCCTTCTACATGTGAACAGAGGTGATCAAAGACACATCATTACTCCAACACTTAATTGTTGTCATTTAAACAGAGCAAGTAAGGACCAACCTGTTTCCAAGCTTTGGAAGTTTATATCATTTTCTGCTTATTTTCAATGGTTTTGTGAATGCACAAGGGGCCACAAGCTAAGCATTTCTTAAATTGAGGTGCATTGGGCTGCACAATGTCAAAATATTCTAAAATAAATGTTAAGAGAGAGTTTATATATGATGTAATAAAACAATGCACCATTTCAATACTCATAAACAACAATTCTCTGCTGTTATTAAGTTGTAGTTGCCACATTTATTCTGATTTGTTCCTTTTAGTCAGCTAATGCCAATCAATAAGCTTGCACCTTTTTGGTGTTGACAATCAAGAATGATATTACAGTATTGTGCTTTTTCACAGTTTAACTAGACACACTCCGACAGATTGTCGTAGTTTTGTTTTTCTTAAAACCCACATTTTTTTTTATATTGGAGTAAACTGATGTTTTTCATAACAAAAATACAACTTTTTTATTGTCTTCTTAGTTAAGTACACAAGAAAAAGAAAATACCACTCCTATTTCTTCAAATTTAGTTAATTTATGGGAGTGGGATTTTCTTTCTCCTGGTTTTCCTGTGAGATCATGCTGCGCTCAACTGGCCCTCTGGGAAACTGGCTCCAAGAGACACTTTAAATATTCCCATCACTTCCACATACAAGACTTACTATAAAGAGTCATATTTTTTTTTCTCACAGTGCACTTCTAAAACTTCTGTACAAAATCGGATGTTGACTGATTGTCACATGTCCCTATCATGATGATTTCCACATGCTGTGGTGGCAACTTTCTTTGCTGTGGTTAACCAACCTCTATTGAATGTCTACAGTCCAATCAGTACAGCACTGCACTTTAAATACACCATGTACTGCTGAAGCAGCAGAGTGATACAAGCTGAACTCATTACTAGACTTAACCGAAGCCACTGCTTTCCACAAAAAGTTTCATTTCCTTAAAAAATGACATTGTGGCACAGTGAGGTCAAAACTGTAGGCTATGTCGCGTAAAAACTAGATGAGTGACAATGACATTGATTGGAGAACAACACAAAGCTTTACAGTTATGCATAACCTGAGGTTTTGCACATGAACATAATATCTCCACTAAACTGAGAAAAACAAGAGAGAGAAAAAGAACAAAGAAGAAAAATAAATTCTGGCCATATTGTACAGGTTTTTTTCACCTTCTCATAAATTGTCTATTTATGAAAAGGCACCTTTTTAAAATATACTGATGTTAACAACAACACACAGCTCCATGTTCCTCTTATAAAAATGTAATAAATTAGTTTTAACTGACAACAAAAAATATAACATGTCAATCCAGAGAGAGTGGGTAAGCATACCTAGGAACACAGTTAGATCTCATGTTTCACTTTGTGGCTGGTCCCATCACGTACACTCTCTGCATTCTGTGTGTGAGTCATCTGTCGTGCACACAATCAAGTGTGTGGTAGAATGTGTCAGCCATGCATTAAAATGAATGCACAGCTAATCTAATACATACATGTATTACATAAGATTACGCAGAGGCTTTAGGTCCTTTCATTTAAGTGCCTTGAGAGTGCCTGTAGGGGGCACTCTTACACTACCTTTAACATGCAAAATAAGTCACAGAAACAATCCTTTTATCTTTCGTCAGAAAGCATACACACACATGCTCAGGTTAGTTAGCAAAAACTGTCTGTGGAGTCACAGTGGTGTTCAAGATGTCACTTTAGCAGGACTGAATGTCAGTAGGGTGAATCTGAACCTCATCCCTCAAAGGATAGTTATGGTTTATTACCCCCTGAGTCTTAGTTTTTTCAATCTTTGCTATTGGTTATGAAAACATTGTATGCACCAAGTTAATTGCTGAAATGTAGAACATGGCAATATAGCTACAACAAAGTTCAGCAGAGCAAGAAACACAAACAGTCAGAGAATCAGAGAGGATACTACCTGATCTCTGTTTCAGAATGTTAACCCCCCCCCCAGCATACCAAGACCCTTAAAGCATCAGTATGTCTGTAAACTGTATAATAATTTATCAAAAGTTATCATTAGTGTTTATTTCCAACCTGTTTCATCATCTAACTGCTTGTGTTTCTTGACCCATTAGACTTCTTTGTAGTGATATCACCATGTTCCAGAGCTTAGTTGTTAACTTGGTGAGTATAATGTTATTATAACTGATATAAATGATGGCAAAAACTATAAACATGACACCCACGTTTTAATAAACAGGATTTCTCCTGTAATAAGACACTAGTCTCATAGAGACCAAAGTGTCTGGGGCACTCCTGTCAACTTTAATACTCTATGCTTACATGATCTTTCCTGAATTTAGGAGAGCTACCTGATCACACCATTAAAAATGGTTCTCAGCCTCAAATTTCTCAGCTGCATTTGGTAGATTCCTATGGAATGGGTTAGGCTGTTATGACACATTCAGCATAGAGATGCAGACACTAAGGGAGAAACCCCTGAGCTGGGACCCAGGCAGTGTGTGATGACCCACCTATGGAAAAAATCAGTGACTCTGTCCACTGTACGAGTGCGCTTTGTGTTCTGTCTTTATATATCTTCTCATGTCACCTCTCTCCTTATGAATATATAGTGCTGTTTCCTAAGCTGTTACATTTTTAGTAGGATTTTCTTTAATTCTAACAGTAAGTCCAAACAGTAGTCTAGCAGTAAATACAATGGCCTGCACATCGCTATTCTATTCCCTTTTCACCTTGAAGAACCTGCATTCATTTAAGATGTTATAGAAAAAGGAGGGACAAAAATTAAAAACAAAAAACAGAAACATACATCAAACAGAACATACATTATTGCAGCATGGAAGCACTGAGACAAATATCAGTGTTCAGGATACAGTGGATGTATATCTCCTGTTGGACTACACATTGCTATTTATGTCCAAGGATGTGATAACAGTGATACGTTTTATCCTGTGCTTTGATCTGCATTCCATTACAAGACCATTATACCTGGACTGGAGAATAATGAGTAAGTAGTAACAATAAGGACTAATCGTTTTTTTTTTTTCAAGTCTTGTAAAAGATAATTTTTCAAAAGTTGCTTAGACAGTTATAAAAATATGATTTTCCTCTACCTTCTGCCTTTCTTTCATGTAATTAGTCCATCATAAGAAATAGGCCTAAATAGCAAGCAATAGGAAACTGTAAATCATACGTAAGAGCTGTCCACAAAAACTCTTTATGAAAGTCATAAATGTTCTCATTCACACAAGGCTTTATTTATGCTCAAATATGAGCCCTTAGTGACAAAAAAGATGAATCAGTTGTCCCTGTTTTGCTCTGCAGTGTATCATACTGTTCTTCAACTAATCATTAAATGACACTGCTATGAGGCATATCTTTCAGTAGTAGTCATAGCACCATGCTTCTGACTTCCTTCAATTTCCAGTAATACACCTATGTGACAACACTGCAGAGATGGCTGTTTATGAACAGCAGTGCTTGTCAAAAAAGAAAAGAGAGTCCAGGAGTCTTGTGGGATATGACGTTTGCATACTAGCAGAAAAACTACAACAACTTTTATAATAGTTTTGTTGAAAGGTTAATGTGTTTCCACAGTGTCTTTTTCAAACGGTGCAGAGTCCACACCAGGTAATTGTTGTAAAAGTTGTTGTGAGTTATTCTGGGCAGTTGCTGTCATCCATCCCATCAACCTTTTCCTCAGTCCCTTCTTTGATGTCCCTTTCTGTGAATCTTACTCTAGTTTTGGCCTCACATGCTCGTTTCACAGGGCGGTGTCAGGCTTCCATCCAGAACAATGTGGTTTTCTCTTTTCTCACCACTCTGCTCTGCTCCTTCCCCTCCTTCTCCTTCTTCCCCACCTTCCATAGCTACTAGCTCCTGAGTGCAGTTGAGTGGGCTAGTCTTAGCTGACAGTGGGCTAGCATTGGCGCTTGAGCTGACAGCAGACCTCTCCATGTGATTCCTTCCTTGGTGGCTTAAGCCTGTGATCTGCCCTTCACCTTCTAAGCTCTTGGCTACTGAGCCCTCACCTCCCCCCGGGGAGTTGCTTGGACTGAGTGCCAATGAAGATTTAGCTTCCTGCATGGCAGAGCTGGGAGAGAACCTGGAAACCATGTCGTCGGACAGTAGGTTAGCAAGCTTGGCTGAACCAGCAGAGAGTGGGGTTGCCACAGGTGTCATCACTGCCATAAGCACATCATCCTGGGGTCCAATGAAATCAACCTTGAGGGCTCTCATCTTTTGAGGGCTCTTTGAATCTCTCAAAGAGCTGTCATAGGTCATCCCAAGGCTCTGTTGTGCCAAACCCACATCTCCAGTCCCACTTCCTTTGGGGCTGGACACAAACTCATACAGACCCTCTTTGATGATGGTCATTGGCTGGATGCCGTCCGTGCCCCTGTTTGCATCAATGGCGCTGATCTGACTTAAATCCAAGGGAGGGGGGATACGCTGGTGTCTAGCACCAGTTTGACTCGCTCCAGCAGTAGGGAGCAGAGTGCTTCTCTCACCTCTTTCCTCTGGAAAATCTTCAGCCACATTTGAATATTTTGGGGCAATGCTGGCTTCAGGTGAAGTTTGTCGGGCTTGGGTGGAGGTCAATGCTTTCTTCTCCATCTGCTCCTCTCTAATTTTGTCCTGTTGCTCCTGGAAGTTTGCTGTCTTGTTGTAAGCATCTTCAAGCCGCTTTACACTGAGGTGTTGAGGAGTGGTTTTGTTAGATGAGAGCTTGAGTCGTTGAGGTGAGCCGAGCTGAGCCACTTCGTGGTAATGAGAATGTTGGGACCGGCCTGGGCTAGCTACCTCTGCATTGGAGTAGTGTTTGTGGTAACCCCAGCGGCTTGGTGACAGATGGTTGTCCACAGGACACTTACTGTCCTCTCTCTTTTCAACAAGAACATCTGTGAGTTCCATACTACGTGCAAAAGCATCCTTTAGATTGATAGAAATAATGCTTCCACTGCGTTTGGCTCTCTCAAGAGCTTCCCTCCTCTTGATGGCCTTCTCCTGCCTCTTCTGCTCTCGATAAAACTCTGAGAAATTGTTGACAATGATTGGGATGGGTAGGGCAATGACCAACACACCTGCTATGCAGCAGAGCCCTCCTACAATCTTCCCCAGTAGGGTTTGTGGGTAGATGTCTCCGTAACCAACAGTGGTCATAGTAATGGTAGCCCACCAGAAGGAGGCAGGAATACTGGTGAATTTGGTAGCATCCTCATCCTTCTCAGCAAAGAACACCAAGCTAGAAAAGATCATAATGCCCATGGCTAGGAAGAGGATCAGCAGACCCAACTCATTATAGCTTCTTCGCAAAGTGAAGCCTAAAGACTGAAGTCCTGTTGAGTGCCTGGCTAGCTTCAGGATCCTTAGGATCCTCATGATTCGGAAGATCTGGACCACACGGCGCACGTTCTGGAACTGCATCACGCTTTTGTTTGACTCGGTTAGGCAGAGGGTCACATAGTAAGGCAGTATAGCCAGCAAATCAATGATGTTCAGCGGTGCTTTGATGAAATTCCACTTGATGGGTGCTGACAGCAGGCGCAGCATGTACTCCATGGTAAACCAGGCAATGCAGACAGCTTCCACATGGGCTAGGCTGGGGTTGTCATTAAACTGGCCAAATTCATCCACGACCTGCAGCTCTGGCAGAGTGTTGAGTGATAACGAGATGGTGGAAATGACGATGAACAGGATAGAAATCATAGCTAGGACCTGCAACACAAAGACAAGATTGTGGGTTACTTTATTTACTGAACACATTTTTGTTTCATGCATTTGTCTATATCAGCACATAGACACAAAAAAAGAATGTGGAGCCTGTGATCTTTAAGAATGCAGGGCCTGATTCCCTTCAATTTAGCCACATTTTTCTTTGGGGGAAACAACACAAAAAGTGGCCCAAATCATTACAAGCCACTCAAGACCATTTTAATTCACATGCCACAATGAGGTGCTTATTCTGGATGAGTTAGTGAGGAACACTTTGCTAAAAAGAACAGATGCTTTACACAGTCAAAAAAAGGGAAGGGCTTGAATGTAATGGATGTTCATTAACATGTTAAAGTCTCACCCCAGCCTTAAGCTACCACAGTCTATTTTCTCTATGCCCAATTTATCCCATAATGCATTCCAAAGAATTGGTCTCCAAGGCCGCCAGGCATTAAAGCATGTTTACTGTGGAATAAAGTGTGAACAGTCACACTTTATTCAATCAGTTAGATTTTGTTGAATATTTAACTTCACAGGTTTTTTTTGAACATTTTCCCTCTTTGTTAATTCCTGCTCCTGACTGATTTGGAGCTACAGTAGTCATAATTCTCACAACATGGTTCACCCAGAAAAGACTGAAGGGATTCAACATCACTCCCTTCAACTTCCGTTTAAAAAACTGTCTGGGAGAACTGTAGTGTGCGAGCTGAGTGCGGTAGCATAAGCATATGCAGTCTGAGTCTTCTCACTGTAGCTCTTACTAGGACATTTCAGGATAATTGTAATAGGATTGAGTTGCTATCTATAGAAAGGATAGAGAGAGGTTAGAAGTGGTTACTCATTCTTTCCTCCCCCAACAGGAAGAATCAAGCAATACTTGAACACCCCCAAAAACATCTTTTTGTCAAAAGAACAAAAAAGAATAAAGAAAGAGATGACTGATAGAGAACAGTGAGAGATCCTATTTCTAAATGACCAGAATCTATGGTGCCTCATGCTCTGTGTGTCCTGGTGCATCATCAGAGATAGAAAGTCCTTATGGAAACCTAGTGAGTCCATTACAGTAGAAGTATTCATCGTGAGAGTAGTCCCTTTTAGAGTGTTAAATGACAGATGTCTTAACGTGTAAGACATTTAATCCTGTACATAGAGTGCTGGGCATGGTTACTACTGAGAGGAATTCAAATTCTACAGTCAGTATCTTCATTTATTGCTATTTTCAGATCAGTTGAAGTATGAAGCATGATCTTCTCTTTTCTGAAATGATTTACTGTACATGCTGTAAATTAAATGAACGATGCATCATCATCTACCAAAAAAAATCTGTTTTTCCTGACAAGATGTTATGTTCTGAAATGTAATAATGATGTAATGATGTAATAAGCAACATCAATGGTTAAGAGCTTATCGTATGTCTTTCAGGTGTCTTTGTGGCATATTTCATCTCACAATTCATTTGTCTCCTACTAAGTATCCATTTAGTTTTAATTCAAAAATGTGTGTGCGTAGCATATGAGCTAAAAATGAATAAATGAGATGAATGACCAATTCAAATAATCAATCATTTAAAGAACATATGATCAGTTACAATCATGTCTTAATTAATAACAAATAAGTCTTTGTTTCATTTAAACCTATTTTTTCTGTTACATATTTTCTTTGAAGACATATAAACCACTCAAAAACTGATTTAGTTAAATACTGCTGAGCAGCAGTGATTGTTAGTGCTGTGTGTATGATGTAAGAAATAATCAGTTATTCATCATTAATTGTTGTTTCCAAAGTATTTTATTCTGCTTAGACAACTGTCCCTATGACTCAACTCAAGTTGCTTTGAATTCATTACGATGGAAGGATTGTCCCAGTTGTTTCCGGATGAGGGACCGTCTGGCCTATCAGAGTTGTGTCAAAGGACACTGAGCATTACAGTATTACAGCGTGTACAGTATTTATACTGCTTAATAATCCTTATTCAGACTGACTTTGTTATTTGTTACAAAAAACTGAGTTTTAAGACAAAACTGTAGAGCTAAGCAAGTAAAAGGAGGCAAGAAGAAACAGGAGAGAAAAGCTTGATATGCAAAGAGACAGGACAATGGGAAGTAGAGGGCAGGTGTATCAAAGTATGTCCACCCTGCAGCGTCTTAATGGCTTAATGGCTGCCAAATGCTGTGACCTTGGCACCCAGGGCAGATTTAAAGCAGTACCAGGAACACACAAGCTGCTTTAAAGCTATGCAGTGGAGGAAGAATTAATGGTGGCTCCACGTTTAAGATTCAGTTGATTAATAACATTTTTAGTTTGCATCATAGTGAGTCACTAACAAAGAATTCAACACAACTCAGAAGAAAAACAGTAAGTCACAGACATAAAAGCTGACATTATATGTCTTACTGAACAGAACAAATGAATGAGTGAATCCCCAAGAAATTAGATATTGATGTCAATAGGTGATGTAGACAGCGTTATCACTGATATGTCAACAATGCATTATGGGGTAGGGTCTTATCCAGACACCAGCTGCTCACTGACTAATCACCTAACACTCATAATCCAAAAATCATTTTCTCACATCTACAAGACTGTTTCCTCAACTTATACAGATGTCAAAATAAGTGTCATTAATAAGTTTATGATAAAAGTGATAATTAAAATATTTTGTGTGTAAAGATAATAATCCTAACCCTGACCGCAGAAGCAGTCAAAGGCTTCAGTGCATTTATCTACTAATTCTTCATTGCTGTGACTTCATCCTGCATAGTATTCATAAAATACTACACTACTGCCACAACTTCTTTTACTACCATTTTAAATACTTTAACCTTTTAACACCACCAGTCATTTTCAAGTACATCAACTACAAAACCTAGACCTTCTTCTGTTGATACTCTTTATAATACATTCATTCATTAGTAATGCAATTCAGTCACAATCAAACTTCAAACTGCAACTACACTCTCGCTGCTACTACTGCACTAATTGCTCCCAGCAAATTTCGAGTAACTTTTCAGTCTAACTGAGATCTTTGTCAGGCATTGTCAAAAAAAACAAAAACAAATGACAATTGACAATGCCTGACGATCTCAGTTATATTGAAAAGTTACTCGAAATTTGCTGGGAGCAATCAGTGTAGTAGTAGCTGCGATGTGATTAGTGATCCAGCGCATACTGTAGTTTTTTTTTTTTTTTTTTTTAAACTCTGACAGTCATGGGGTCACACCAAAAACAGCAGAAATCAACATCAAGTGCCCCAGCACATTTCTGCCAGCTGTATGCTATATCAGTTTTCAAACTTGTATTACATCCTTCCAGGCAAACTGGTTGATTCCTCTCTCCATCAGGCTGCTCTTGTAAGATGAGTCGCCCATATCGTTATCATTATACGTTATCATTATACGTTATCATTATACGTTATCATTATACGTTATCATTATACGTTATCATTATACGTTATCATTATACGTTATCATTAAACTACTGATGCTTGTAATGACTCTGTCTTCATTGGACATCATGCAGAGAGGGAGGGAGCAGTCCAACAGCAAAGAAGGAAATCAGAGAGAAATTAACATATAGGAAAAAGAGAGAATGAAAGAGGAAGAAGTGACTTGGCAGAGGAACCCGAGCTGTGATCAATAGGTGGAGGTATTTCTGGATCAATAGACCTGTTGGAAAGCTGCTGTTTCTGCAGAGGTCAACACAGTTTATTTATAAAGCTGCTGCTTTCACCAGTCATATTATTTTCATCTGCTTATGTTCTGAGGGGATTCTGAAACCTAAATGCCTGCCTTTTAGCCCTTCTATACCCATTTGAAATGTTTGTTAGTCTTCATTAAATTGGACAGTGATCTCTGCAGCAGTTACATTTCCATACCAGACGATAACTGGGTTATTTAACTTTTAATTTCCCAAAATAACATTGATGTGCAGCATTTATGCTACTGATGGAAATCGAAATAGACATAAATGAGGTTCAAAGATCATTCTTCTTTAGAAGAATTAGAAGAACAAAAAGGTTAATTTTAGTATTTTGTCCTTTTTTTCTTTCCTCATACATGTTGGCTCTGTTGTTGACATTGACTCATATTGACCTTGGAAACAGCAGTAGCAGCAGAGAAGAGCTGAAAAGAGCAGTTGTCAAATAACTTGATTTTCATATGAAGATGGTTTCCATGGAACTCATGGAAACCATCTTCATATGAAAATCAAGTTATTTGATTGAAATCAATGTAAGGACCATTTCTCAACTTGGTAGATATTTAGTCATCATAAGTTTTCATTCAAATAAAAAGCTTTAATGGTATCTTAAGAAAGAAGTGGTAGGCAAACAAAATGGAATTTTGACCTGAAGGTGACACAAAGCTTGTTCTTGTTTCCTTTGTGGTTGCATATCCTCAGCTCTGACTTGCTGAGGGCAGTACATAAATAACCTCTAAGTCTTAGCTCTGACTTATCCTCATTCTTTTCAAACACACTTGATATTTTTATCACTGGCTTTTTACTGTTCTACCTGGTGCACAAATTACAGTCAGGGAATGTGACATGTTGGGATATTACAGCTTTCATTGCTGGTGGTGACCACAAGACCTGAGACTTGAGTCAGTGTTTAACAAGACAAACACTGAGTATCATTCAAATCTGAATGCCATTTGAATCAAATCCATTATGTCCTGTATTTGCTCATTTTTTGATTGCAGCTGATTGCAGCACGTTTTGCACTAGTGCACCTCTGTATAGTCTTGTCAGTTATACATTATTTCAACTACATACTGTATTGTAGACTAATGTCTGTCAAAACACAAAAGTTTATCTTTATCTTCATGCAACTACACACACACACACACGCACGCACGCACGCACACGCACACACACACACACACACACGCCCACACACACACACACACACACTAAGAGAGAGAGAGAGCGATAGAGAGAGAGAGGGGGGGGGGGAGAAAGAGAGGATAATAAAGAAAGAAAGAGTGATAATCATAGTAATTACTCCATACAGAAGCATCTTACTGGTCTGTGTGACGCACTGAGCTGTAATTAGCATGGTACGTCATTAAATGGTATGTCATTAGCCGTCCAGGCAGGGTGATCACTACAGCACATACACTGAACCCTAATGGAAGCTGTGTTACTGTGGATCAGTTGATTTAAGGCTGTTTGAAGGATCTTTATTGATGTGTCACAGAGACTGTTTTTTGAGACGGACTAAATGGCTCATAGAGTCTGCACTGCTCCCCACACCCAACACACCAAAGTACTATGAACTAAACTGAGACTGATTGATTGACCAACCTGTGGTTGAGACTAATGTCCGTTTCCAACAACGTACTTATACAAGGCTCAAACAACGTACAAGGCTCAAAACATTTATCATGCCATTATGTCATAGATCCATATCTATAAAAGAAATCACACAAATTAAAACATTTCTCATGGTCTGCACACAAAACAAAATACAACCCCCCTATCCCTACTCACTCTACTTGGTTTGTCAGGTTTTTGACAAACTGCTAGGTTATCAGAATAAAAGAGTATGGTTTTATGGGTATGTGTTAGGGTATGTTTTTCTACATGTGGAGGGAATGCGTGATCTGTGAAATAAGACTGCTCAGTCATCAGTGCAGTCTTACATTGATTTAATCAGTGTAAGCAGGACCTCCACCTGCTCAGTTCAGACCTTTGACCACAGCTTTGGCAGGATCCACAGGCTGTGTTAAACATGTCTGTTGGTCTTTTATGCCACAATGTTATGCTGGAGCAAGCGTACATACAGTACACACATTCAGTCAGTTGAGACTACTGGTTCCCACACTGCCAACAGGAAACCACAAGTGGTTGAGATTTGGTGTACCACACTGTTAGATGAAGCACACAGAGGGAGAGACTGAAGCTGAAGCTAGAAAGTGCTACCTGCACAGCCACTCATTAATATCCAGATGTATGTATCTGTTGGTGTACAGTGGAGGAAATATCACTGAGGACAAGTTAATGAAAAGAAAAACAAACAAGCCAAGGAGACACTGAGCAGTCTCACATGTACACATTTGCTTACAAAAGAATTACAGTTGACAGGAGAACTGAACTATAGATGGCTAACCATCAGCCTTGGATCAGCTGCTCTCCTGCTGGAGGGATAATGCATCCTCATTTCAGCTAAAGCATTGTTATTGGAGAGGAACAGTGAATTAGTGAATACATATAATTCTTCTGCTGTTCTACGGAGGCACAGGGCCTTCACAGTCAGGACTGTCTGTGGAAACATGCCTCCTGCACAGTGCTGAAGGAGATACATACGACGGCATTGACTTGTTTTCATTTATGATGTTCAGAATTTCACTCAGGGTTTCACAATGCATTTCAAAACCCATGCAAGCGTTAAAATGATTTCTAATTATTTTATCAACAAAGATGATCCATCCAATAGCTCAATGCCAATATAATACTACTGTATGAAGAAGCATATTATGCCTGCTGCCATGCCCATGTTGGTTATGAAAAAACAACCCACATAATGTTTTTTTGGTGGTCACTGGCCACTATGTGATGGGTTTTCTTTAACCTCACAGCTTGTTAGGAACTATTCCTTTTGTAGTCACTGCTATACATCAGGGAAACTACGGAAGCAACTGCATAACTACAATATATGCCAACATTTATTTATAAAACTACACTAGTGAATTTAAAAAGTAAGGTAAAAAAAACAAAAACATTTTTAACTTAATCTGGTGCCAGCCTCATCTCATCATAACATACACAGTTTAATAAGACAACTAAGTCAGATAATGACACAAATCCCCTAATTTAACCATATTATATAACCTACTCGTTTGGAGATGAGAATGTAACACACCAGCTATTTGTTATAATCACCCATTGTGGATACGTAAAATAATGGTTTGAAGTCAAAGGTGAAGCAGGATGTAGCTTTTTGAAATCTAATGGACATTTACAACAGACAGTCTCAGTAATAACTTAAACGTTCACCCTCATTTTAACCAAATAAGTGGTTTAGAAAAGCTTGATTGCTGACTCGTGGTTATCCTCATGCACTCTATTATAAAGCTGTGTTTAGTAGAATCACTGTCCCCAGACCTCAGAAATAAAGCTGACAGGTGATTAGATGGATCGGCAGGTGCTGTCATGGGGTTCAAACCAGTGCGCTATGAGCTAAATATGATTATTATTTACTGCCATCATTTTAAACTACAAGTGCACTGTAATAGTGTACTCCAACACTGTATATGTGTGTAAAGCCTTTCTAACATGTAATCTATAGTTTACTTTTTCCCCATTTTTATGGACATATTAAAATACAGCTCATACAGATATATAACCATAGATATAAGATTTAAGATATTGTATTCCTGAGCTCAAAAGTGATGTGTGAAGGGTCATTAGAGAGCAGAGCATGAGAGAAAGAGTAGAAGAGTGAAAGAGTGCAATTATAGCTGGAGTGAGACTCCTCTGTAAGCTATGGACCATGGTTCATCAGAGAGATGGCAGACAGCCTCAAACAACAAAAGAGTCTTTTTGAATAAAAACAATGCCTTAGGTTTGAGTTTCATATGATTTAACTGGTGACTTTGTTCAGTTGTAACCTTGAGAACATTGTATATACAGTCTTTTTCTATAATATCAGTCACCTCTGTATGTTGCAGCTTATATCTCATTTAGCCACAGAGGATACAGGCTTTTTGTTGATGGAGGAGGTTTCAATTAACTGCCTATTGAGGATGTACTACACATATCATACTCCATATTTGAAATCGATATGGAAACCATATTAATAACCAATATTTACACCATTAGCTATAATACTGAAGTATGAAGGTATCAACATAGCCCATATGAAGAGCACATGCACTGTCATTCTACAATTTTATCAACTGTAAAATTGTCTTGAACCATATTTTCTAAACATTTCTTCATAATTCTTTTAGACATTTTTTTCTGTAATAATTGAATCCGAACAATGTTAACTGCTTACAAAAAAAAATACGATTAGATAAAATTCAAGGTACGATTAGATAGATTGCAGTTTGCAGTTTAAAGCTTTCCTTTTACCACCTTCATGTACCTGACCCTCAGCCCCACTCCTGCAGGTCGGGCACTGGACAGGACAGACTATCCAACCTGCCAACAGTTAGTCTATTTGTAGCAGTGGCAGTCCCGGTAAAAGCCTGAAAGGAGATTAAGCTATACTCCTCAGTCGTGTGTGTGTGTGTGTGTGTGTGTGTGTGTGTGTGTGTGTGTGTGTGTGTGTGTGTGTGTGTGTGTGTGTGTGTGTGTGTGTGCATGTGTGTCCTGACTAACCTGACTATGAACAGGTGACCATGCATGCAAACGTACTGTCATGACGCCTAAACTCACTCAGAGTTTAAAAATGTTACAAGTTGGATGAAACTAGATGAAAAGAGAATGTATATTTTACCCCGTGCTGTTTATGTTATTTACTTTACATGACATTATACTAGAAACATTAGGCAGGCTGTTTAGAGAAACTGAAAATGAACAATCCTGTGTGCATGTGTGTGCATGTGTTCACTGCAAAAGATACTGTAAAGAAAAACATTTAAAAAATCTAATCAGAGCCAAAAATAAGAAGATTACACAGATTATGTTAAGTGTATGAAAAGTAATCTCTATTATTGGAAAATGTAATACTCAAATTATTTAATAGCACTAAAAATTATTATGGATAGTAGTCAATATCGACTCTCTCTCTCTCTCTCTCTCTCTCTCTCTCTCTCTCTCTCTCTCTCTCTCTCTCTCTCTCTCTCTCTCTCTCTCTCTCTCTCGCTCGCTCTGTGAGGTTTTTGTGTGCGTGTGTGTATGTGTGTGTATGCTGCTACTGAACAAATGTTGCACCATGTTTTCCAAACGGCCAGGTAATACTTGTGCTCTAATCAGCAGTAGCACTGAGCCGTATATCACCAGGAAGAGCCTCTCCTATTGGTTCAGACCTGAGCTGCATCAGTACTGCCAGAGTGACACACAGCTGGTGTCAGTGCACAGTGGCCTAAGCAGCTTCCCTCCTGCTGACACTACGGTTCCAACATGGTCACATGGACCTCTCAAGGCCAATACTGTTATATTTATAGACTAATGAAGTATGTATAAACTGGACTTTCATCAAGAAAAACTAACTATACTGTATATGTTATATACCATATTACATACACGTCATACATTGGACTCTCCAAATAAGTTAAGTTGGTGCTATTGTTGCCTGTACTAAAATATATACTGTGGTGGCTCTGATCCACACTTTAGAATGAAATGAAAAACTTCCAACATGGTTCACAGCTGTCCAAAAAGTCTCTGGAGCTACATGCTGCCTCTCCACTCTATACAAACCTCTGATCTGATGAATTTGTAAGATTGGAGATGACACCACTGTTGTAGAGCTTATCACTATAAACCATTGTGTCCATTTTTACAATAAAAAATGGAAAAAAGTTGAGAAAACTCACAATTTTAAGGCTACAAACTTTAACACAATTTCCATTTGGACAGTTTCAATTGGACCAGGCTCCTGTTTGTGCAACTTAACAATTTCACTTCTGTTTTGGTATGTTGGAGAGACTAATGATCTTACATTGTCACACCTCCGAAATTTCACTTCCCCTTAATGTAAAGAAATAATGTCCAGAGGGTAAAATGTGTGCACTGCTCTGTAGCTACACATAAAAAGATAATGTGTGTGTTTATTAAAGACGGGATACATCTCAAAGAATCTTAAAAAAATATTTTCCACCAAATCTAACTGTAAAATCATTTGCTATAAATGGTAAATCCTTGATGTCAGAACATCTGACTGAAATGAATGAAATATAGCCACAAAGAAAACAGAATGTGTTATGACTGCCACTAGCATTCCGTCCATGTGGACTATTGATTCAGCCATTACAGCCCTGTGTTCTACAGGTCCTATGTGAATGGATTTGATTAAACCCACAGCTCTCAATAGCCTCTCCTCATGCTGCTGACAATGCAGTTGGCATCAGAACTCTGCAACCAGTCAGCTGAAAATAAGTAATCAATTAACTATATAACCCCTTCATCCACCCCCCCCCCCCCCCCCCCCCCCCCCACCACCACCACCACCCACCTCTCTTTATACAGTAGCTTTCCTTTCCTTTCACTTCTTTTTTTTTCTTATCATATGATGTAATTATGTCAAACAGATTAATCAAAACATAAGTCAGCCAATCAACACAATTGAGCACTATCCATGTTAGTAACACATGACTTAACAGTCAAAGTTTTACATTGCATTAAGCCTTGTAATCACACACAATTCTGCAAAACCATAGATGATACTGAAAGTTTTGGAATGTTAACTGCCAGCTTTTCTTAAATCATAAAATCTGAGTTGTGATTAGCAACAAGGGTTGCACACTTTGTGGTCATGGTTATTTAAAAAAAAGCAAGATATTTATAAGTCTCCTCCTCTCCTCTCCTGTCCTCTCCTCTCCTCTCCTCTCCTCTCCTCTCCTCTCCTCTCCTCTCCTCTCCTCTCCTCTCCTCTCTCTCCTCTCCTCTCCTCTCCTCTCCTCTCCTCTCCTCTCCTGTTTTTTTGGGAGCTGTCTATCTACTCTGCTGCAGACAATAAAACAAGCACAGTAAGGTCATTAAGCTAAACAAATGGTCAAACACACACATATACATGCATATACATGTTAGAATAAGGTGTGATGATATAGGCTAGATTATCTCAACACTCAGCTTTTCACTTTCCATCAAATTATGATTTGTGAATGAACTGTGGTGAAATAAACATCAGATTCAGATATATCAATGTGTAAGAAATGACTATTTCTACTATGCATCATATTATAGCTCTTTTATAAAGGTAAGGCTGTAGTCTTGATAACAGTATCTACTCAATATATGAGTAATAATAATAATAACACATATAAGGGCCTATGGTTAATGGGATTGTAAAATACATTTGAAGGAGTCACAAAGCAAATGTGAATCACAGTATTAACTACTCAAAGGAGTTCATTTTGATCCCAGACTCAAAAGCAGTACAGTGCTGAGAAATGATATTGGTTTTGTTGGTTGTCCCAGACTTGATGACTGTAATGTTCTGTTTTCAGGTCTTCTATGAGACACTCAAAGTCTTGGTTCAAAATGGTGCAGCTAGAATCTTAACAAAAACAAGACAATTTGATCATATTACAGCAGTTCTAGCCTCCCTTCACTAGCTCTCTAGCTATGTTAGATCAGACTTTAAGGTGCTTCCGATGAACTATAAAATCCTCTGATGATAATAGGCTGTAAAAAATAAAATTGACTTTACAAGATAGAAAATTATTTTTATAATTTGGGGGAATTGATCCTTTCAGTATTAATAAACCTGACATGCTTTTCTCTTAAGAGGCCTTAAGTCCAATACAAGCCTGTAGACAGGAGAATACGCAGCTCTAATCCATCCTCCTCCTACTCTGTGTCTCAGTACTTTATAGGTGAAGGAGGATTATGGTCCTGATAGTTCTGTAATGGCCTCTGATGTTTTTACATAATGGATCTGAGCCAATTAAAGGGACAAGCACAACGGAGCAGGAGGAAACAGATCTGACTTTCTTCCAGGAATGATTGAGACTAAACACTACTACCTCAGTGTAGAACAACAGCAGCTGTGGCTCAGAAGGTAGAGCAGGTTATCCACTAATTGAAAGATCAGCGGTTCAATTCCCAGCTCCTCCAGTCTGCTTATCAGGGTGTCCTTGGGATAGATACCGAAGCCCAAAATGCTTCAGAAGGCTGTGTGTGTGTGTGTGTGTGTGTGTGTGTGTGTGTGTGTGTGTGTGTGTGTGTGTGTGTGTGTGTGTGTGTGTGTGTGTGTGTGTGTGTGTGTGTGTGTGTGTGTGTGTGTGTGTGTGTGTGTGTGTGTGTGTGTGTGTGTGTGTGTGTGTGTGTGTGTGTGTGTGTGTGTGTGTGTGTGTGTGTGTGTGTGATTAGAAAGTGCTCCTGACGAGCAAGCACTTTTCATGGTAGCTTCTGCCAACAGTGTATGAATGTGAGTGTGTGTGAGTGGGTGAATGTGGTATGTAGTGTAGAAGCGCTTTGACTGATTGGAAGACTAGAAAGCTATATAAATGTAGTATAATTATATATTCTATATAAATATACTGCTTCACAAGCACAGAAATGATACCAATGATGAAATATAGTATACTAGGATACTACCAATATAAAACAACTCTTTACTTATAACAGTATTGCAGACAAAGTATAACTAGTATAAGGTATTTAAAGTATCAAAAGTAAAAGTACACATTTTGAAGAATGGACTGTTTCATGGGGTTATTTGGTTATATGGTTATTACATTTTAATTATTGACACAGATTTTCTAATGTAGTATATGGTTGAGTTGATACTGAATCTAACTACATACTGTTGTTTATTCCATAATGATGCATCATATTGTATAAACTGATCATATATTTTAGATTAAAATGTTTATCTGTTAAAGTAACAGAAAGCACCGGAGCAAATGCAAAGAGTTACTTTCCTCACTTGCCATTATCATTGTACAGGAATTCATCACATTCACAGGCATTTAACAGAGTGGCAGCATTTCACTCTGTTAATGGGCTTTGTATCCCAGACAAATTCAGGCACACAACTTGTTGTTTAAAATCATATACGTCAAATTATTGCCCACCAGCTTGGAAGTCCAAACATGTTAGCAGAGGTGTGAAGCTCTGCCAAATCCTTGAGGGAAATAACATCTCCAGTTAAAAAGTTGACAAAGTACATTCATTTTGAAGTATCAAAGTAGAACCAAATATACAATACAGTGAATTACATTTTTGTACCATTTAGGTCCAGTTTCCTACTCTGAAACACATAATGCAGAAGAATGTAGCATGAAATAGAATGGAACTGACTGGCATAACTAAATGACCTGAACTCAGCCAACATATATGATAAATACATCTCTTTAAAGGCTTGATTTTAGTATCAATTCCTTAAAGTTAATGGTCTCATAAGAGAGATTTAAAAAAGAAGGGTCATGAGTTTAGCATTTATGACTACTGTAATTTCACTGTCTTTAAGTTTGAGTCCAGCTGAAGACCTTTGTTGCACATCACCCCTCCCATCATTTCCTATCTCATCTTTACTATGAAATCATGTTTCAAATCTGTGTTAAAGCAGATGTGATACCGTGACCTTTAGTCCCTCGTATGAAGCTTCAATAACACTGCATCCTACATTTCCCATAATGCAACTCAATTGCATAATCTCATTATCCCCCTTCCTGCCAGGTGGTCATGTCTTTGAAACTCCACAGTTTGTAACACAGACTTTATGTTATAAATATATAGTATCTAAGCCCAAACGGAAATGAACCCAGTGTCATTACCAGGACATCATCTGGGAGTTTTCCCATGCAGGTTGAATAGGACCGGGTCATGTAGTTTCACACAGCCTGCTGGTGAACTAAGAATTTTGTAACTGGTTCATACATTTGAATGATCATACCACAGGATCACCTTTACCAGAGTGTTTACAGAGTGTGTGCTGCTTTGTTACCTTTGCAGCTACAGATGAGCTGGGTTTCTCCAGCAGATCCCAGAGCTTCTGTCTCTTGTCAGGACAACAGCCATGCTCCTCCTCCTCCCCATCCTTTTCCCTCAGTGAATCTGCCTCCCTTCTGAGCTCCTCATTCATCTGCTCCTTCTTCTGGTGGTACCGCGCCTGGCAGCACGACTCCAGGTAGATCTCGTCAATACCCCAGTAGTCCAGCTCCTGGCCAAAGGACAGGGCACACATCTCCTCCATCATGTGCAGTTTTCCTGTTCTGTAGAAGTTGAGGATGGAGGAGAAGGCCACGGGATGCCGGTCGAAAAAATATTCGCTCTCAGTGAGGCTGTAATCATCACAGATCTCCAGTAGTGATTCGTGGGTGTTGCAGTCTCTTAGCCGTCCCAGACGGGTTCTGGGAAGCCGGTCCAGTGTTCTCCACAGGACTTCATGGGTGAGACCTCCAACATTGAGTCTAACCCTCCGTGAGCGGGCCTTGATGCGAATGATGTCAATGGGTTCAGGGGGGAGTACAGGACCCGCAGCAGCCCGGGCGTTGACTTTGGATGTGGTGAAGCTCCCTCTGTCTGTCATGATTGCTCTGTGTGGGCTGTTGCTCTCTTAATGTAGGGTCACCTCAGAGGATGTGTGTGAGTGTGTGGAGTGAATGTTTCCCAGTATGATTATGGTGGTGGTTGGTGGGCAGAAAGTGTTCCAAGCCCACCAAGCTCACCTGGCTGTGTTCAGACAACTGAAGTCCAAGCTGGATCCATTACTGTAAAAACAGGACAGCATATATTAATTAAACAAGTGTGAGTCGAGTGAAAGAAATACGATTCTCAAACATTGGTTTCAAATGCACAGATCATACAGATAGGTTACAAAGGAAAGGAAAAACCAACATGCATGTTCCCACACAAGCAGCAGTTTCAGTGCTCCTGGTCAGAGATTCTCCCAGTGTGTAACGTCTACTGGAGGAACCGACATCATTCTTCCAATGGATATTCTCTTATTGGCTGATTTTTATGACAGCGATCTGTTACATCACTCCCAAATCTGCCATATTTGCACACATTTGTCCTTAATTGACACTCATCTGTAGCATAGCTGTTTAATTTCATCAAATTTGATTCAACTTTATTACAGACAATGTACTACTATCAGCATTTGTGAAGGCAATAAATGACACAATGTCCCTGTTTGACCTGGCTTGACTAACTTGTTAGAGGGACCTCCTTAACCCCCAGTCCCTATGAATAACATTACATTCATTTCTTGGCAAATGTTTTTGTCCAAATCACATTACAGTTTGGGGTTCAATATCTCACTCAAGGACACTTCAACAGGAGAACACTGTCTCTCCAATCCAGAGAGCTGGAATACACACATCCATTGCAGAATATACAACTAATAAATACAAAATTGAAATAATGATGGTCTTGAATTAGATTTTGAACTAGTAAGACAGAGCCCCATGTTCAGGTAATAAACCAGGAGACATCTTAAGGGCCTTCAATGGTGCATAATCCCAAACACATTTTTCATTAGCATAAACTAGATGACATACAGAGAGGCTGGAGCTTTTGAAACTCTGTGTGTCACATGTTCACACGCTTATTAATCTTAAAGTTAGTATTGAAAATGTTTTTTTAATTCTCACAAATATTCTACTAATTTGCATATTAGAATATCACACCCCAAGTTCACTGTGGCAGTTGGTTTAAGAATGAGCACCGCCAAAGTACAAAATAAACTGACTGTTCATTTGGCTCCAAGGCCTTTATTTGATCTGATATTATATTTACATGGTGCTCATTCCTACCTGTTTTATTACAGCAGAACAGATCTGAGGTCAGCTAATATACTGGTTGTCATTGGACATGTCAAATCTACTAAAATTCATTTTTTGATAAAGTCATAAAAAGTACAATTTTGTCATGAGTGGACAGTCTGCAGGGGAATTGACTGTAGGGACGTATACACCACTTCTTCAGAGTTATATAATCCAGACATTGATTGATAATAATACAGATCAATGATACATGTTTGATAGTGGCTGTTACAACTCACAGCACATGGAAAAGCTACCAGATAGTGAATTAGATCAGACTACATAACACAATTTTAAACCAATTAAAATATTGAAAGTAATGTCATTTCCCATTCACATTATGTATGGAAATACTGGCACTCTGACACATTCATACACAGCCCCTCCGAACTTTGGAGACTGATTAAAAACCGGGGGGAACGGAATTTCGGTATTTTTAATTAGAAAGATTAATTTTCAATCATAATTAAAGCACCTAATACAGAAACTGCATCTCTTTCACCAGTGTGTTATGTAATGAATATCAATTGTAATCCTTTCTCAGACAATGAATCTAAACTGCACTTTTTTTTCTTGGAAGCCTTTCTCCTGTTGGACTATGAAGGCTTAAGTTGCCATTAGAAGTCCTCTGACTGCGGGACCTTTATCTGATTGTGTAATGGAGTTCCACAAATCCCAGTGGTGGCATTAGGCTTCGTCTCTCCTGGCTCAAGTCTGCCTTAGTTAATTATAGACTGTCTATCTTCTCCTGGGACACTCATAGGACACACGGCTACGCCAGGAACCAAGCTGCTACGTCATTACTAAAAAGAAATCCCTCTCCTCTCCAAAATAAATCACATTTACCATACATTTCTTTCACACAAATATTTAGATCAATATACTGTTTTTACATTTGTAATTTATATTTTATATGTTGGGTTGATCAAACCACGATTGTTGTTACAACCTTGATTACAACTGACAGTTTATTGTTGTTGTTTTATACACTTTCTTTATCAAACAGAACCAAATCAAATGTAAAGACGGATTGAATCCCAGACATAAAACCCATAATTAGAGTCTAAAGTGGCAGCTTTCATTTTTAATTCGTTGTCAAGAGATTAGGGAGACTCTGGCTTAACCAGTGATTACGCACCAGAGGCCACAAAGTTAAAAAAAAGAAGAAAAAAAAAGAAAAAAGAAAAGGAAAAACAAATCTACAATGTAGATAGAGAGATAGAGACGGTCTGGATCAATACCAAATACATCCAGGTCTGTTCTATTTGATTTCACTGTTTGCCTTTCACTGTTACCAAAATAAATACATAAAACATGTCTGTTAGGTAAAAGACTGTACGTGCAGCATACCTTTGTGGACAATGCTGATATTTGGGTAAAGCCAAACAGTTGCCCTTCCAGGAGGTCCCACCATAGCACCCAGTTAGTTATCCCAGCTGTTTCACCTCTCCTCCGGTTGTGGATTCATGAAGCCTCCCGGGAGCACACAGACCAATGGAGATCCACATTTTAGGGTAAAAAAACCCCAAAACAAAACAAAACAAAACAAACTGGAAAAAAACCTTTAAAACTAAAAATCTATCGTGCCGAGAAGTGTGACTGCAGCGCTGAACGACATGAGCAAACCCACACAGACAGCGGATAAAGAGAATACCCGGGGAGCTACCGGCCGGGGGAAGAGAGAATAAACGGATGAGAGAGAGAGAGAGAGAGAGAGAGAGAGAGAGAGAGAGAGAGAGAGAGAGAGAGAGAGAGAGAGAGAGAGAGAGAGAGAGAGAGAAAGAGAGAGAGAGAGAGAGAGAGAGAGAGCGCTAATTGGATTGAGGCGTCCAGCACCAAGGACAGCTCCAGATCAACAGCTTGTTTCCACCTGCACTCCCACTCGCCTCAGAGCAGTCATGCTGCATTACTTCAACACAACTACAGTTCATTCGTGCCCCAGGACTCTGTGCGGGTTCATCACAGGTCGAAGCACTGTCCTCAACATAATATAACAGGGTGGAGATTGGTGTGTCTTGTTGTGTTAAAAAATATCTTGTCTCATAAGGCTTAAACAAGGGTAAGTTAGAAAGTATAGTATCCTGATCTTCAGGTGTCTCAGCCTGCCTCCTGCTACGTCTTAGTTTCTCCGCCCAAGTTCCACATTAAAAACCAATAGGTACATACAACAAATGATGTAATTGTAATGTAAAGAAATGTCATTTAAAAAAATAGGAAATTACGACAAAAATGCACACGTGATATCTTATGGTCATAACAGAAGTGTTGAGGTTACTCTGGACTACAGGAACACAGTGCCAACATATGTGACCATATGTGACCAGGTGCTTATGTTATGTATGTATGGTAGTTATGAGTTGCGTCAGTAGGTGGCGCTTTTAACTGTCCAATCATGCCACTTTTGTCCAAGGAGGTCCAATTCAAGCCACAGTAGATTAAAACATGCTCAGCATCATGGAAACATGCTCGCTGTCTAAGGTGCACCACGTGGTGAGCCCTGTCATACCGCTACTGTCAGTCAGTTGGCCACTATTACAGGACCGCATACAGAGCAGTGGGAGGGGGATGAAGGCCTACGCGTTTCCACTAATGACAGCTCTACATTTATGGATACAGAGGAAGCTAAAACCCATCTGAGGTTCCTAAATCTTATTTACATGAACAGTATTCATGGACTGTTATGATAATAGCTTTTAGAAGCTAACATCAACATTTTTTAGAATGATTATCTTCAGATTGGTGTGTTCTTCTTGACAATAGCTCATCAAACAGTATATAGTCTGTAAACTCTGGAGAACTAAAAACCTTGAAACCTTGAAAATGGACCAGTCAACATGAGGTCAATGTTGGAACGAAAAGAACATTTACTGCTGGGAAGGCATTATTTAAAATTGGTCATGTCATACCTAAAGCTTTCTGTGTGATAATTGGCATTTACAGATGATTTCAACTGTGTGTGATCTGCTTTACTTTGCCTCTATTGACCATAGGGCTTGGCCAGCAAATGCTCCATTGTTGTGTACATTCTCCTCCATTTCATGTGTTGTATCAGTCAGTCCGACGCAAAGCATGAAACAATAATCATCAGTACCACAACCAGGCATACCAGTTTTCTATTGTTTGATAGTACACTAAGTACTGCTATCACATATTGCCTTACCTGGGTTAATGACCTGTTTCCTGTTCCTCAAGCAAAAGGGTTTGCTTCCTCTTCTTCTTTCACTTTTACAGCAAGTGGCAACCAGCGTTAAGGTGTATTATGAGTTAGTTACCCCACCTAAATAAAATAAAACATAAACACATTATTTTCAAGATTCTAGATTTCACTGAACAATAGATGGTCGATGAATGGTAAATACATTTTTCAGACACTCCTACTCCAAGCTTCCTGAGTTCCCTCTTTTAGTGTTTCTCTTTCTCGGGAATATTTGTGGCGGTGACAAATTACATGCTACACTGATTTTTCTATTTGACAGTGATCACATAAACCTGAGGGAGGTCTGCCTATTAAATGTATTTTATTGAGTCTGGTGTGTCCTACCCTTTCACTCATATTTACTGACTGGGCTGTCCATGATCTCCTGGTGCTTCAGTGCCTTTCACTATTTCATTGGCTTTTATTCTTTTGTGAACTGGAATTCACATTTGATCACACAAAGTTTCATATAACTTATTACTAATACCTGTCTACTGCAGGCGTGTATATGACTGCATTGACATTAATACAGATCCTATTCTATCCATTGTAATGCTGATGTAATCGTCATTATCTCGACTGTGTAAAGAGATAAATGATCAAATCCCTGTATTAGGATCCTTAGATCCATCTCTATGTACTGGAACAAATGCATATAGTGCTTATAATATAGTGTCTCTAACCAAAACTACAATACATCCAAAACCTTTATGTACCTTCTTCTTTTCCCTTTTTTCCCCAACTGAAATGACTTGATAAATGTAATGAATTGACATTGAGTCGAACGGCCCAAGTGGTGTTCCTGGTCATGGGGCTGTAAGGATAGATCTTTTCTGAGTTAGTGTCAAGTCTCTAGCTAGTTTCTCACTGCTTCATACAAAACACTCTGCCTGTCCATTTCTTTCTCCCAACATGAGAGGAGTACCTTTGTTAATGGAAGTCGGTCTGGTGAATAAAGATTTGCCCAGTAATTCATCATTAACTGTTTTCATCTGAGATGCTTCTCAACCTGAAGAGCAGACAATGGAGTAGTTTTGAAAGCAGTACACCAGGTCCTAACACTTGGGCCTGCACCACCTTCATCTTTTTTAAATCAAAATTGACTTGATTTGATCTTATTGGTGATGCATTTATATTTTTCATTGCACATCTGCTCAACCTCCCATTCTGACCCTCTGAAAACTTTTACATGCTCGAACCTTTGCTAATGCATCTTTATCTGTATATCAAATGCTCTCTTTTCTAGTAAACTTTAATGGGTTGGTTCACAGTTGCGGGTTCACTGTCATAAAACAACAGCCAGGAGCCCAAATGAACATTGAACAATGTTTTTCTTACCATGATGATTCATCCTGTTCATACTGACCATTAGAAGATCTCTTCATAATGCACTTACAATGTAAGTGATGGAGGACAAAATCCACAGTCCTCCTTCTGTGTAAACATGGATTAAAAAGTTGATGTGAAGCTAATATGAAGCTTCAGCGTCCAAATGAGTCAAATCTTCATCTTCTATGTTTCAACGTTACAGGGTTTTTAGTAGCAAAGTCTTTTTGTTACTATACTTCCACCACAGCTCAACAGGGAAACACTAAGAGGGAGTTTGATGCTAAACAGACTGTAAATGTGTCAGATATCACTTGATATGACTAACTCACACTGATGAAGCTCAATAGAAGCTGATCATCTACTTTTAAATGACTGTGTGGACACACTGTGGATTTAGTCCTCCATCACTTCCATTGAAAGTTCTTTTAATAGTCAGTATGAACAGGAGGAATGATTACAGAGAGGAAAATCTCTTTCACTTTTCATATGGACACCTGACTGCTGTTTTAAGACAGTTGAAAAACTGAACCTGTCCTTTAACACCAGGACACTAATAGCTCAACTTGATTTCTCTCATAATTTATCAACTAGAAGTCTGAGTTGAGTTTGTATGGGGATTGTAGTTGGCCTTAAAATATGGATTCATACAGATAGGTGATAAATTAAAGGAAAACCCCCATAACGTGTCCTAGTAACGTGTTGGGCCATCATATGCTGCCAGAATAGCTTCAATGCTCTTTGTTATTGATTCTACACTGTGTGAACTCTACTGGAGGGATGAATTCCATTCTTCCAAAAGATTTACCCTCATTTGGTGTTTTGATGATGGTGGTGGATAGCACTCTTTATGATGTAGGTCCTAAATCTCCCATAGGTGTTCAAATGGTAACTGTGAAGTTCACAATACATTTATATATAGCTATATTTATATATAAATATATATATATATATATATATATATATTATATATATATATATATATATATATATATATAAAATATGGATTCATACAGATAGGTGATAAATTAAAGGAAAACCCCCATAACGTGTATATATATATATATATATATATATATATATATATATATATATATAAATATAGCTATATATAAATGTATTGTGAACTTCACAGTTACCATTTGAACACCTACAGTATGGGAGATTTAGGACCTACATCATAAAGAGTGCTATCCACCACCATCATCAAAACACCAAATGAGGGTAAATATATATATATATATACATAGTTTTTTTTTGTTTTAAATTTACCCTGTTTTATTATTTCAATATCAGCACTTTTTTAATATTCTGTACTAATTTGAGTCATTGCTACGAAATGTCGTGTGGATGTGCACTGTATAGTGTTTAATCTGCATGATGAATAAAATCTATCTTATCTTATTTACATCATTTTGATACTCATCAAACCATTCAGTGACCCATTGTGTCTATGGATTGGGCCTTGTCATCCTTGAGAGACCACTCCCATCAGTATAGAAATGTTTCATTATGGGATAAAGCTGATCACTCACAACTACTTTGTATTGATTTGTAGTGACCCTTCCCTCTAAGGGGATAAGTGGGCCCAAACCATGCTAGCAAAATGCCCCCCACAGTATAACAGAGCCACCACATCCCCTCACTGTAGGAGTCAAGCATTCAGACCTGTACGGGGTTTTCTTTTAACTTGTCCTCCGTCTGTATGCATGGACCAACCTGTTGGATAGAGAAGTCATACTTTTGGCTGAAAGTCAACAGGTTCTATATCAGTGGTCTGAAGTGACTATGAGATGGTGTAATATTTGACAAAACACATGTGACCTATGGGGAGGCCTGTTTTTATTCTTCATGATTCACAATGATGACACAGTTAAATAGGGCACAAAGTGGATTGTACTGTAGACTTTCCACCACGTCTGCCCCATTCAAACTAAGTGGATGAATCCTCGCTGTGCCAAGTAGTGGAACAATCACCGGCCAGGTCTGAGCTGCTATAGCTGATAATGTAACTGAGCTTTGAAAGCGTTTCTGCTGACTTCAAGTTTGAAGACATATATATATATATATATATATATAGTCAACAGATCATTTGGATGTTTGCATACTGTTTGTCCTTAAACATGGATTTGTATCTTTCTATTTTCTGGCCATTTTCTACCTTTATTAGACAGACAGTAGAGATGTGATAAGAATTAAGTGAACAGAGAAGGGGAGTGACATGTAACAAAGGACCCTAACCAGATATCAACTGCAGGCATAGTCAGTGCTCTAACAGATTTAATGTAGAGTGTCAGTAGTCTTTCCATCATTTGAATTTAAAGCTACATGACAATTTAAAATCCACTGCTTTTGTCAGCCACACAGGGGTGCTGTAACACTGTCCCAACTCATTCTACACACAGGAAGTGATATATTTCAACCATGGATGTAACACAGCAGAGACAGTTATGGTTTTTTATTTCCAGATGTTCTTCCTTTTTTCTTTGAGAGAAACATGATTTTTCAGTAATGACCAAGCAAATAACTGTCAAACAACTAACCTCACCTTACAAGACCTCACCTTCAAATCAAAGTACTGTACCTTCTGATAAACAGCGTGGTTACAATGAGCAATTTATTTGGAAAGAAGGCAATATAGGAATGCAACAAGCTACCAGGTCATAGCTATCTACCTCTAAAAATGATTAGGGTCTGGGTTAAACAAAGAAGCCCAGACATCATCACATTCACTAGCTCTTCACAGAGGATCTCAAATCCTTGTACAGCCACTTGCAATCTTGTCAGCGTGATATTTTTTTCCTGGTGTCTCCAAAACAGTTGTACGTTTCTAGAATACCTTGATAGAAAGGCATCCTGATCATATGGTGGACCACATCAACTGGCTCCTTTCAACATCCAGGAGTAGTGGCTCTACTCCAAGCTCCCTTTTAATATCGGACGTCCTCAAGCTGTCCAGGAATCTAAGCACAGGGGAGGAAGACATCTTTCATTCTATTCAGGAGCATGTCAGGTTTGTGTGAGCTCACCTCTACTTTTGCACTTTCTGAAGATAATTGTAAAACTGATACTCCACTCAAAGAAAAATAATGCACTTTTTTCTTCTTTGGGTAATAAAGATGATCTGGCTATTCACTGGTGCTGCACAGAGAGATTACTGGAGTGGTATGAGACACTCTCATTATTCAGCCAAGGAAAACAAAATGCATTTTATTTTGGTCTTCAGAGATTGAAGTTTTCTCCTTTTAATAAGTATAAATCTATGTTGCTGCTGGTTTAACTTGGAGTATGCATATATTTGATATCTGCAGCACAGTACGACATGTTGATTTTCTTGTGAAACTGAGGTTATTTGGACTGAACACAGATTCTGTAATTATTTGCCCACTCTACTATACGAAGTGTGATGGCTCCACTTCATTGTACTAATGTCTGTCTGTTCAGCTTAAAGCTAGATTGTCTTACTGTTCAGAATATGATCAAACACTACAGATCCTCCCATGTATTATTTGGAGTTAGGGACTCCCTCAGGTCAGACTAAACATATTACAAAACTCTTTTGTTCTTCAGTCTGTCAAATCAAAGGCTGGGTTCTGAGGAGGCCCAGGGTGATGCAAGCACCCAGCTGATGTGAATCTCTGCCTGTGTGGGTCAGGTGATGACCTACAGTAACATTTTCTTAATATCTCACTGTATCAAATGTTCATCGTCATAGTTTTATACAGTACTGTGCAAAAGTTTTAGGCTCTAAAGGTTAGGCTCCTTTCAAAAGATGTGTCATTGTTTTGATTTATTAGAATTTCATACAAAGTTCAATAGCTCTGTGGGGGGCATACTGATCTGCTGCAGGACTCGTTATTGTGGCTTTAGGTAGTTCTTTATGACTGTTACTGTGTGTTTGGAGAGCGATCACACTTCTCTGATGGATAACAATCTAAACATTATGAGGGCCTAAAACGTTTGCACAGTGCTGTATGTGAAAAAGTTTGCCTTGTGATTCAGATCAATCAAATCTAATCTGTGAGCACTGACATATTATCCACGATGAAGCCCATGAAATGTAAAATCAGAACACACCTCAATGCAACTAACAGAGCAGACATGATCCAAAACTTCAGCATCCTGAAAACAGGACAAAACTCATATTTATTGGTTTACAAAGTACACAAAATTCCTTCTATATTCATATATCATTTATAGAACGACTTCCGTCATTTGTGCATCATAATGCAGCTTTAACATTAAGACTCAACATCAACAGGTGTACATGCATCATTAAATAAACAAAACACGTTGGTATTAGAACATACAAAATTGCATAACTCCTACCAGCATTGTATTTTTAATAAAAAAAATTATTACTAAGAACAGGTTAGACAAGCAGTAAACAGAGAGGGGGAAGATGCTTCACTTAAGCCTACCCACTTTTTAAAATCAAATTATTTTTTTATTTTTTTTTTATTATTCAGATGAAAAAGCAAAGTCATGCTTTGTTTTCTGAACGCAGTGTGCTGTCCGCACACCGGCTGATACACAATGGAGTACATATGGAACGTAGTAGAAGAGAGGGAGTCATATACATTAGAACAATACTGTGGTCCCATACACTGAAACAATAACACCACCCTGAGCCAAAATATAAGGACAATTCCAATTTCAGAAATACATAAAAACAAAATGCATAGAAAAGTCTGATTTGAATGGTTGGTTAACAAATGAGTTAGCAGGGAAAGGACATAAAGGGAAATAGACACAACCTAAGTATGTACATCCAAACAATAGTAGAGCATTATTATTATTACATTGTTTTGTTGCTTTTTTTTCTTCTTTTGCTTCAAGCTCAAGGTTGTTGGTATGTTTGTGCTGAGGTAACGCTTCTCCAGCTGAAGACTCTTCTGTCTTCACTTGTGTTCCAGTCGCAGGAGCTGCTCCTTACCATTAATGGTTAACGACCGCAGCTGCCCGTCCTCCTCCACCTCCACCCGCTCCTGACCGTTCTCCACAATTCTGGAAGAGGAGAACAGAAGAAGGAGGTGTGAAACCAGGCTTGACTAACACACAATGCCTACGAAACGTAGAGGAAAAGGAGCTTCCTGAATGAGAAAAGATGCTGGTCTCATTTATCTGCTACAGTAATGGATGGCTCTTTGCCTTTGTCAGGGATTAAAGCAAAAAAAAAAAAAAATATTCTGACTGAAACCTTTTTTCCGACCAAGTCATAAACTGTTCACCATCTACCTTTTCATAGAAACCTCTTTATGGTGGCTTCCTAGGATTTAAGGTAAAACAAGGTGGAAACAGCCAACTGTTCTCCTGCTGAACAAGATTACATTTCACCCACTAACCATTGCTGCTCTTTTCTAAATGAAATGGAAAAGTTTACAGGCAATAATAAGGCATACTGCAGTCTGTATAACCACAGTGGGGTGTTTGTATTTTATTTTAGCACCTTATGGGCTTCAGAAAATAGTTAACATTATAAAAACTCAAACGGTCCATCAGACAGGATTTTTATTTTTTATTTATATTTATTGAGCTCTTGCCTTGATGACAACATCCAGTCTCAGAATATGAGAAAACGGGTCATTTTTTGTGATTTTATTTTTTATTATTCTAAATATGAAAAGAAAATCAAACCATTTTTACATTTCTGTGCATCCCGAATTTGATCAGGAAAAACTACAATTGCTTTTAAGATTTTACATTTTGTATTTTAAAACAAATATCAAGTGACCACTCTTTTTTTGGGTGGATTAAATGAAATGACTCTTCCTGTTTGTTTACTCTAGTAGTTTACACCTGGTTCACCGTCTGTGTGAGCAGCACACACTGATGCTCAGCTCCTCCAGGTGAAACATACGGCTCTTTAATACACAGATCATCATCATAGCCATAAAGATCTCTCATTAAAACTTTGCTTTCTTACAGTGAACCAACAAAAACCAGCATAACGTTGCCGTGGCTGCACTTCGCCGCCTCGACTTTACATAGAGGTTGCATGGCAACTCGCCGCAGGCTGCTTTTCGGTGTGTTCCCGGCGTAACGTTAGCGGCTCCTCTCCTCTGTCTCAGCAGGGCGGAGCTAAACCCTCCGTGCAGCAGAGACAGACAAAGCAGTGGAGAGTTGTCACAACTTAACTCAGTCATTTAGATGCAGTAATGCTCTGCTTGCTTCCAACATCATTTTAACTATTTATTGATAGTTGAAAATTGACTGGCAGGCTGTCCATGTCTGCTTTGTGTGTTTGTTGTGATAATAATGTAGGTAGGGTATCACATTGTATATAATTATTATTCCTCTGTCATTCTCATCAGATCTGCATTGATCTCATATATGGCCTTTCAGCAGTCCAATTGACGGAAATCAGTCATAGCGACGGAGAACTTGAATCCCTGCTTTGTTATGTAAATGTTCCTTATGGCCTATATTGATCTTAATGTGTAACAGCATACATTTTGACATGTCAAATCACAGGTGCAATATGGGCATAATGTTAACTATGGCTACATCCCATTTACACTGCTTTTGGACAGCAGACACATGTATGATGCAGGTTTACTCCCATTCAGGAGACTCCAGTCTGCTTTGCACTTCATACACTTCACTGATGAACCTGAGAATTAGAGCACACTATATTTCTCTATCTCACACACAAACACGCTTTTTTGTGAGTGAGTGGTTTAAATGTATGGCAGTGTATTGCTGCCACCATGACAAAAAACTATTTGCTCACTTCCTCAATGTAATGAACAAACCTGTTCATGTTCTCACCGTAACAAGAAAAACAACCATATGCAAGTTATGCAGCACAAATGATTCATTATGTTATTAGTCAAAGCTACAGCTGTACCTCATGTAGTGAATAATCAGAGACAGGTAGTATTCCAGGAGAGAACTGTGTGCTCACCGTCACCGTGTTAATGAAGAACTGCTGAAACACAGATGTCACTCTGTATTGTAGCGCAGCAAAGCATTGTTTTAACTGCTTTTCGCTTTCTTATTGTTTAGGGAACATCCATGTAACCTAACTGCTAATACATGTTTGTTACCATGGTCACATACAGTACACAGTATACAATATACGTTGTTTATACAGATCACTTCCTTGACGAACCATGTCCAAAACATAGAGGTCCAAAAGTAGGATTTAATAGTAGTTTAATAGTAATCCTGTGGTTGGTGTGCTATGTTCTGTTTCTGAGAAACTATTAAGGAAATACATCTTGTTAAAATGAGAAAGATTTCTCGTATCAAAAAACTGAGAAAATTGTTTTTTATACGCTGTTGTATACATGACATTTAAATGTTGGCATCATTAAATGGATTTCCTGGTAGCAACATAACACAGATGATTAAAAAGCTGGGAAGCCTCCAGCCCTGGTTACGAGGAGTGTGGTGAAGGAGGGTCAGCTGATACATTAATACAGAATATTACAGAGAGACTCCCAACACAGGTGTAACCTACATCACTGACCCAGTCTGAGTGGGGTGCAGGTTTCCCCAAATTCATGACCAAGTAAAGTGCATAATGGTTCACCAATATGGCCTCCTTGGACCGTTGAATAAAACTGTCATTGTTCATGTAAACGTTAGTGATTTTCCCTAAAATAATCAATACAAAATGATCTGGATTTTAACCCCACCTTCAAAATGTCTCTTAACTGTTACTGTACTGATACTTTTTGTATTCATTCAAAATTCATTATTCAGATTTCAATATTTTCTGATTTCAATATTCCTTGACCCCCAAATAAATATGATTAAAAGGATGGTTAGGGTAAACAGCTGTCTCCATGAGCAGTTGGCATCACCTTTACTTAGAGCTGATGATAATTTCCCAGAGATGTATCTACAATGGCAACAAGAAAACATAAGATTAATGAAATGTGAAATTCTCCTCATTATTTACCTTTTAGTTGTGATCTTCCTGCCGTTGATGATCTTGGTGGAGGTGGACACAGAGCGGAAGTTTCCCATGCCTCCTCCTCCTCCTCCTCCACCACCACCTCCCCCAAAGGAGGATGAGGAGAAAGAGGTGAAGCCCCCACCTCCCAGACTGCCCATAGTTGTCATCTGTCCCATGTGACCCATATGACCCATGGTGTTCATGGAGCCAAAAGAACCAAAGCCTGAGATGAAGAGGACAGAGAAAATCTCAGGTTCACAACACTTTGAAATCATTCTGAGACTGAAAAATGCAAAGTCTTCTCATTGGTAGATTTCTTACCTGGATCAAAAGGTGAGAAACCAGCACCAAAGGGAGGAAACCCAACAAAGCCCCCGAAAAATGACCCGCCTGTCCGGTTGCGGTTTGCCCGACTCTGGTGCCGCCGCCCATTGCCGAAAAATGGATCATCACTAAATGGATCTGGACCTGAGCGATTACAGCAGAGGAAAGACGGGTGGGGGGAGAGTATGAGAACAAATCAATACTGGAGCAGAAAAACTGGGAACATTATGGTAGGCAGAAACTTTTCAAATCTCCTAAAACAGCAGCAGACTCAGCAATGTACCACTTTATCTCCATACGAGTAACGAGTACAAGGACGTACCAAAAAAGTCTGCGAATGGGTCTCTGCCTCCGAAGAATTCTCTGAAGACGTCTTCTGGGTTGCGGAATGTGAACGGTTCGTGGAAATGGTCTCCGTTGTGGAAATGGCCCCCTGAAACATTTGAATTGATTTATTTTGAACATGAGAATAAAGACAACAAACAAAACAATAACAATGTTCAACAAGGAGTAGGAAGAAGCATATACTGATAGATTCCTACCCTTATCTCACTAATAAATAATAATAATAATTTAAAAAAGTAAATAAAACCGACCATTAACAAACCTCTCCTCATAAACATACTTCCTCAAATAGTTTTCTGCATATCTTTTGAACTGATTTAATGTGTATACTGATGATAGCGAGGAAGTCTTGTAAGTCTTATAGTCTCTGAATTTAGAGTTCTGTTTTCAAATCTAACAATCAATGACATCGCTCATTATGTGCTTTGCTGACAATACTGTGGACCAAATAAAGACATGTAACATAGCTCTTAGAGACAGCACACCATCACTGAATCCTTTCCAGTACAGAATGAACTGGAAACGAGTCCTGTTTCATTTGTATCTGAAGTCTGATAAATGTGATCTACAGTCAAAGTCCATCTTAGATACACTACATGTATGCATTTGTGCTCAGCTAAGACATTATTATTATTATTATTAAGTTTAGAGCTTTTTTAAGAGGAGCACTCACCTCTTCCTCCATTGTTCCCTGTGAGTCCTTCTTTACCATAGCGATCATATAAACTCCTTTTGTTGACTGCAAGAGGAAAGTGAAAAAGTTGAAGGTAGAACAACAGAGAATACACAGAGACACATGTTGGCAGGATTGTACAGACAGGTGTGCTACAAACCATCTGACAGGACTTCATACGCCTCTGACAGCTCCTTGAACTTCTTCTCAGCCTCGTCTTTGTTCTCTGGGTTTTTATCAGGGTGCCACCTCAGGGCCAGCTTTCTGTACCTGAATGAGGACAGAAGGATGTCATGATACTGCTACCTGCTGAAGCTGGGGTGGAGCAAAAGAACAAGGGTGATTTTGTGTCTGTGACCCTTGTTACAATGTTCTCACCTTCTCATTAACTGTAATGAGATGATAATTAGCTTTTTGGGACTTCCAGGAAACTGTGACATTGTCTCATTCCTAGAAGCCTCCAGTTCAATGGTTGCACTTCACTTTTTTTAGACAATGACATAAATGGAGTGCAGGAGTATATACCACTATGAATAACACTGAGGTAAAATAGATGCATGTTGTAAAAATGCTATTTGGATACAGCCATGACAAACTGTGTGAACACCATCATTAGTCTGTATCAATTATGATGCTACTGGTTTGTGCTATCTGTTTGTAAATATTGCAAGTTATTAACCACAGTCAACTGGCTTTATTTCCAGCTACAGGGGTCCATACATGTGTGGATTAGGCACCTGCTGTTTCCACAGGTGTCACCAAATCAACCAGGATGGACCAGCCTCTTTATCCAGTGTTACTGATTAGTGTTTTATTACTTTGGGTTCTTATAGGTTATTCTCATTGTCTTTTGTAATTCCAACATTAAGTCAGGAGGTTTATCTCAAATAAATATTGTTATATTCATAGTACAGTTTCATCATGGTCAATACTTCAACATGTTATACATGTAGAACTGATTTCAACACACTGTTGGCAATAAGCTTAATAGACTCTCATTAGATTCATTGTTAATGAACTTTCAGAGAAAGGTGAGCAGCCAATAGAGGCTCATTCATTCATTTGAATTGAACACTCAATTCAGGATTAGGATGGAGGAAGAAACGTGTCAAACTTATTCACTGACGATTTCTTGATGTCATCTGCAGAAGAATCTCTCCGTACTCCTAAAACCTGGTAGTAGTCCACCATGATGAGTGGATGAAGGGAGAACTTCTTTAAGCCTGAAGAACCTGAAAGAACAAACAAAAGATGCTGAAGCTTTAAATGATATCTGACAACACTGATGTCACTGATGTCACTGATGTCAGTAATACAGCTCCAGAAAATAAACCAAGAATGAACTGTGCCGAATCACATTTAAACTTATTGTCCTAAACAAGTACACAGCCTGTCTATGGTGATGAGACTTAACCTGTAATCTACAGACTGTGCTATATAAGCTATACCACTGTCATAATTGAATATTATTTTTAAGGTAAATATATATATAGTTATAAACTAAGAAATAGAGTTAGGGAAGCTTTTGTGTTCCATCTGATTTACAGCATAAGATTCATTTCACTGAGCTTGTGTTATGTTTTGAGTGAAAGTACATTTAATGTGTTTTTTGACACTACGTTTATAACATAAGATTAGATTGATATAAAACGTGTTTGCATGAGAATTCATCCCCTCCAAGTCAACAATTACAGTCCTGTATGTGGATGCTGAGCCACACATTCTGGATTGGACTGAGACCTGGGGCCTCATGTACAAAGACGTGCGTGGATTTCCTACTGAAACATGGTGTACACTCAAATCCAGAAAACGTTGTACGCACAAAAACGTCCAGATGTATGAATCTGTGCGTACGCATGAATCCAAGCACATTTCCTTTGTACATCCCAATCAACGTGGAATTGAGCGCACACCCGACCCCTCCCTGTCTACGCCTCCATTTAAATACGCAAATCATATTGAAATTGGCCCTGCACCTGATGGTCCCCTCTCTGCACGATAAGAAAATTAAAACAAAAGAATGAGTAAGACGGGAAAAAAGAAGAACTTCACAGAAAGCGAGTTGGAGACGCTACTCACTGAAGTGGAGGCGCGCAAAAATGTACTCTTTGGCACACTGTCCTCCGGCATTAACAATAAACGCAAGAGGAGTGAGTGGGAGAGTGTGTGTGAGGCTGTCAATGCTGTGGGGTCAGAATAACACACACACGCTGAATTGAAAAAGAAGTGGTCCGACATCAAGGTGGATGTGAAGCGGAGGACGGCTGCCCAACGCCAAAGTGTGGCCAAAACAGGCGGGGGGGGACAGAGAAGAGGAGCCCGCCCCATTTGAACAGAGAGTCGCCGCAATCGTGGGTGACACTGCTCTCTCAGGGTTCGTAGGAGCACATGTGGGTGACTCTGATTACCCCCAAGGATCACACACTATTGTTTCAAATTAATGTAGAAGTGCACAGGGGAAAAGGTGAGGCTGATTAAGACATTTCACACTTTACGCACAGGGTTATTAACATGAGTACTCTGCACACAGAGACAATCAGGGGCTTGTTACAAAGATCTGAAGCTGTAGTTTAACCAGCAAGTCACTAACTTTAACCTGACTAGTAACGATGCTGTGAAGACAGCATAGTATTTGGGGGCGCACATGCTCAATGCGCATCACAGGGATTAATATTAGGACAATTAAACAAATAAATTATTTACTCAACAAGAAGCCACCCATCGCGCACAGTGCCAGCTTGTCTGTTCCCAACCATGCTGTTACTCAGAACGTATGAATCGTGCGTTGAACCAGACCACCTCGCCACAATGTTGGTTAATTGCATTTGCGCATCACATATGATCTGTACATTGATCGAATGAAAATGTTTCCTGTTGACATATACAAATTCATCATGTGATGGCGCTTTAATAGCAATGTGTGTGCAGTCGATAGCTCCGATTACATTAGGAAAATCGGCTCTCGCTGCAAATTGCGCTTTAATGTTGACCTGTTCAGCTGCATTGTATGATATACGAATTTGATTTAGACCTGGCTGACATGCGGATAATTCCGTCCCACACGGCTGGCATGGCTCGACTCAGGTCGACTGGCACAGTCCCGATCGGTCGGCCAGCTCCCTCTGGAATGCCCCGGTTGCTAGGAACCCCAGTGTGGTCAGCACCTGTATGGATACAGGCAGCGCATGGCTCCTTGCTGTGTTGCGCTCCAAGGCCGGCGGCAGTTCCAGAAATCCTCTCTGTGTCTGAAGACACGCTCTCTTCGTACTGCACCATTTACAATGTCTTCTAACACTGCTAAAGCATTGTTAACGGTATTTTCTGCACCACTTTGCACATGCTTTTATATCCACTCATGTAATTGCAGACACGTGGGTGTGTTAATTGTTCATCAGTGTTAATTGTTCATGTGTCTCTGATGTGAACATCACTCAATCTAAGGACTAATTGTTTTCACATTTATTTATTATAACTGTTTCCCAGCATCACCTCTGAGTGTCGCCAAAGGATCACCAGCTGTAGAAACGTGCGTACGGCAGCCATGAAGTTGGCGTGAGGCACCGCACATTTCCACGGTCATTTCACTCTTGATACATCTGAACTTTGCCGTGAAAAAGAACGTAAACCACGCTTTTGTGCGTACGCACCCTTTGTACATGAGGCCCCTGGACATGAACACTGTTGTTTCTCTGTTGAGCAGCTTTGGTTTTATGTGTGGGGCTCATTGTGTTGCTGGAAAACAAATCTGTCTGAGCTCCATTCGAATATGTGTTGAGGCCAATGGCCAAAAAGCTCTTTTGTGTTCTCATCAACCCACAGACGCTTCTTCCAGCTGACTTCAGAGTTTATTATGAGTGCTTTTCCTGTTGCCACCATCACCTGCACCTCCTAGCCAGCTGCTGTTACAATCTCAGCTCTGATGTTTGGGATAACCTTCATAGTTGTTCCAGGTCTCTTGGTTGACTCGCTCCCTCTCATATACTCACTCAGTTTCTGAGGATGGGCAGCTTGAGGCACATTTACTGCTGTGTCACACATCCTACTACTATAATTGGAGAGTGGGATGTTTGTCTGTCCGTCTGTGCATTCACCTTTCTCCAACCCCCTCCAAGGTTCAGGGAGCCAGCCATTGCATGTGGCATTTTTTTCTCATTTCATGTCAACTTCAATTTCTATTTCAATGTTAAATCAATAGTCTGCAGTTATACTTTTTATTTGGGACTCCGGAGCAACTGCCACCAGGGACTATTGCTTCAGCCTGTGACCGATATGCGTAGAGACACCGTACGAAGAGGTGTGAATGACGGGAGTAAAAGACCACAACGACATTCAACCACGGTCACAGACATTTTCAACATGCCTAACAAGAGCAAATCACTGTTGGAAAATACTCGCGATGCTGCCAAACTCTGCATGACAACTCCACAGAAGTCAGGTAAGAAACCACAAAACACAATCTACACAGTAGCTAATGCTAATGCTACAGTTTATTAGCTACTCACCCATACAGCCTTCCAACCATGTAATTATCCTTCCACTACACTGGTTACCACTAAACAACCAAGCTGCAAAGTAAACTCTCACTATATCTATAAAGTATATATATCCACAATCAACACATTTCCTTTATCAACTGTCTATTAGATTATTAGGTTAGGGTGGGAAGTGAGGTCTCCACTGAGGTAAAGGTGAAGTTTGTAACACCGGTTAAAACAAGGGAAAATATATTTTTTCTGCATACTTGCATAAAATATTACATTTTTCTGAGTTAATGAGTATTCACATTTTCCTCTATCATTACCCATTCTTACAGAGATATAGAAATTATGACTTAGATTTTTGTTTTTAATATATGACTGTTTTCATCACATTATCATACTTCACAGTGTGATTATGCATGTAAAGCCTAACCTTTTCATGCATTGGGTCCACTATATTACAATTTAGTCTGTGTGTCATAGCCTATATAAACATTTTTCAGAAATCCCATTATCAGTATATGTTGACTTTGTTAACCAGTGGTGTGTCATCATGCATTATCTCATTTAAACAAACTGTCTAGACTTTTCAGCAGTGAGCTGTGAGGACCATTGCCACAGAATGAGACAGCAGAGGTCATCAAAGCTGCCTGAGGCTACAGGTACTCATACCTTCTGATTAACCCTTTCATGCCTATATATGCATATATTTCAATTCATGTACAAATAAACAAACATATTGCTGCTTCCCTTTCTTACCTACCTGCTAGCATTACCATGCTAATAAATACCTACCTATCTAACTAATTCATCACATAGCAACTCAATAACAATTCTCATTTACATACACCATCTCATTCACACATGGCCTAACATATCCTTGGTTATGTGGATCTCATTTCAAACAACTATCTGACGTAACTACACTCATGGATTATAATTTACTCTACAGCATAAAAAACGCATTTGAAATATTTACTTTTCAGCTGAGCGCAGTGAGAACCATCGCCAGCTGGTGAAGAAGCTGGCGATGAAGAAGTCAATGGAGCCACCTCAGGTTACAGGTACTCATACTTTCTGATTACCCCAGCTGATTCATCCCACAGTAACAACATTAACGATGATAATTTACATACACAATCTTATTCACAAATGGCCTAACATGGCCTTCGTTATGTGGATCTAATTTCAAACAACTATCTGACGTAACTACACTCATAAATTAAGGCACAAGTGTGTTTGGGACACATGTTCTGTGTGTCTTTTGGCAAGTAAACATGCTGCATTGTTCTTGGTATTTACATATCTGTAAAATAATACTGTGAAACTACTTCTAAACTACTTGTGACCTGTCATAGGCTTTATTGTCCATGAGTGATGTTCTTGTTTGACTACTTTTTAGTAGCCAAACCCCCCCCCCACACACACACACACACACACACACACTTTTAAACTAACGTACTATCGCATCACTGTGTAAAATTGATAGCAAAAACAGAAATACATGTGGTTGTGTGCTGTACAAAGGATCCTTTGTAGCTGCCTGGCTGGGTGTGAGACAGAGACCCTGGTTCACTGTGTGTTTTCAGTTAGAACAGTGGAGCAGTGTTCAGAAGGAAGTGGGACTCTTTTTTGAGGGAGCAATACTGACATTCAAGATCCAAGTCAGGCATATTGATTTCAATGTATTTCAAAGCCAATACTAGCAGTACTTCTAGGTTATGGGGAGGAAGGTTTTCTATGATTTAACAATGCTATCACACGCATGTTTGTGAAGAAATGCTCCTCTAGTTGTCTCTGTGTTGACTGTCTGAGCACAGCAGCTCCACATTCACACATTTACCAATAACAATAATAATAACCTCAATACTTTCTACTCGCAACTGAGTGATCTCAGTGTCTTACTTTACACACAATACAAGTGTAAGGACAAACAGAACGCACACTTGAGGAAATATAAGTCTTGAGTGTGAACAGTGAACGTGTCTGAGCTCTGAGCAGCGCTAGCTTGTTTATCTGTGTGACCCTGAATGGCTGCTGCTAGTTACCTGTCTAACATTAAAGGAAAGCCAGCAACAGCAGCAGTATAGCGAGTGTTATTGACTGCATAGCTCGAGGCTATAGTACATCCAGGAATTCCCAACAAAAGGACACAACCTCAGTGAAAAGCTTTTGTTTGAGGCGATGTGTGCTGTTAGCTGCGAACCTAACGTAAGCTGGTTGCAGCATTAGCTTAGCTCTACTCAGCAGTAAACATCATTAGTCACATCAGCTGTTCTATCAAAACAGTCTTACCCAATTCAAGTCCAGGCTTCCGTGATCTCAGGAGACGTGTAGGCAGGGAGGCAGTCTGTTATGTAGCTGCTGATTGACGCTAAACAAGTATATTCATGCTCAGCAGTCTGCAGATTCTTAGATTAAACGCAACGTCCCGTTGCTGACTTCTTCTTCTTGGACTTCTTGTTTTTATTGTGAGTTATTTCATCTTACAGAGACAGTACCGCCACCTACCGGACAGGCTGTGTCAGAGGACACAATAAATACACAGTGTATTATTTGTCAATAAACATCAGGCTAAATCGAATCCACTGTTTCACAAGACATTGAGTAACACTGAGCAGGTGGAAGAAGATACTAAAGTTATTACAATATTACAAAAAGCAAGCAAGAAGCAGTGCTTAAATCACACCTGATAGAGTCTACAGTGATGTAATATCCTGCTCATCATGTGTGTTCCATAAACAGTGAAGTGGCCCATGAAACAGGCCATCTGTACCAACTGCATTAATTAAGGATGGGCAATCATGTGCCATAGATCTGTGGTTCTCATACCCTAAACTTATCTTAATACAAATTAGACCACAGACCCCCATTTGAAAAATATTTAGTTCCATGGTCCCCCATGTGATAAGATTTTTTCTTTTGGATGTTTTATTACAGAAAGTTTATGAAACACATGACCAAAATAGTCATACATTCTGTCATTGTGTTACTTATGAATGCCTGGAGATTCCCCAACCCACTTTGAGAACCACTGCCATAGGCAACCAGTTTATACATTTTCATTCATTCACCTCAAATGGCATCTGCCCTTGAGCCCCAGACCACCAGGGGCCCCAAGGGTCTTATTGATAAAGTGGTAGTTGTTTTGTGATGACCAGGATCCTCTAAAAAATCTGGACCCAACCCTGATATTTTGAGTGATTTTCTCCAATCTCCACTTTCATTCAAAGTACAGTAACACGATGTCGCCTCCTAACTCAAAGCCCATCTCATCTCCAATGACCTGCTCAAATCTTTTCAGTCTGGTTTCTGCTCACAGCACGGCACAGCATGGCACGGCACGGCAACAGCACAGCACAGCACAGCACAGCACAGCACTGCCCTCCTCAAAATTACCAATGACCTCTTCTCAGACTCTGGCCACCTCAGCATTCTCACCCTTCTCAATCTCACTGTAGTTTTCGATATTATCAGCCACACCATTCTTCTCTCCTGCCCTGAATCCTCCCTTAACATCACAGGTACTGCCCTCACCAGGCTGAAATCATGTCTCACAGACACTTCATCAACATCAACAACTGCATGTCCGCATGTTGTCTTCTATGATCATTTTAACATACTGTATATAAATGTCTCTGAAAATGTAGTCGACACAGCCTCAGTACGGCTCAGAACATCATCTGGTCAGAGTCACCTTTGACCCTGAGATGAATCAATTGGACCAGGTTTGATATAGAGACTGACATGGTCTCTCTCTTGGACAAACAAAGATCCATTAACATTCCAAAGTGAGAATTAGTGTTAAAACTCAAACAAAATTTCTTGGTCAATAGTATGGATTAAACACAATACCAATTACTTATATCAGTATCAATTACCTAAAGAAACCTTCATTGTAACAGCGATCACCGATAAATGGGTATTTGAAGAACTGTCATTATACTTTCTCTTTTAATAAACACAAATGTTAGTATGAGAATGTTACTTAATGTGAGAAAGTGTTACATTGATGTTATGTTCACATTATGGTGATAACCAATTAACTATCATGGAATAAATAGAATAACAATGTGATCATGCTTGATCATATTCATCCTTTTCAGGTTTTAATGAATAGCAGTTTGATGAATCAAACTGATGTCATATTAATGCCAGAATGATACATCCTGTGTTCTGTGTTACTATGTTATAGTATGCATTTTATAATCAGGATTAAATACTGAATGAATGATGATGATGAAAAGTTTCACAGTAAAAAGCTGGAAATTAGATCTTTAAAGTAGCTGTGATTAACCTGATTGGCTGACACATGAGCCCTCCCCAGGAGGAAAAACCAGCTGCACCCATCTGAAACCGGCTTTGCGTTGCTTCAGGTTTTGCTCTGTCCATCTTTTCTTTTCTTCACCTCACACCTTCTTACCTTAGTCACCTTATCTTATTCTTTTAATCTTCAGTTATTCTTTATCTTAATTTTCTTAAGATTTTGTAATCTTGTATTTTTTGTCAGCAAACGTACAGAAAAAAGGACTTTAAAGTAAACACGTCATTACGTTTTGCATTTTGACATTATGAGGATTTTGATGTGTGGCCAGAAAGTTATTAAACAGTGAACTAGCTAAATTGGACTTTTACTTCCTTCTGTCATCAACCTGTGAGAGCTTTTTGGGCAGATAAACGTCTGTCAACCTACGACTCATCATGATCGAGAGGGACAAAGTCTGCAGGCAGACAACCACCGGACCAGGCAGTCTGACAGAAGACCAGCCGACCCGGATCATCCTCACAGCAACCCGACCGGACCTGCGACGCTCTCTGAGATCTTCCACTTGGTGTGCGTACGCGTGGTTCTGAAGGACGGACAGCTGAGGCCCTCCATGGATGAAAGTAGGATCCAAATATTGCTTTAATCAAGGGTTGATGTCAGATCGCGTCCCTTACACCGCACCACAGCAGGGGGGGGGGGCTATTTATTTCGCATCAGAAGCAACAAAACAACTGTTCATGAATACTGGCCAGAGGTTTCACAAAAAAAAAAAAAAAAAAAAAAAAGAAGACTGGCCATAGGTAATCAAACACACCAGGACACTCAGTCGCGTTTGCTACAAAGCTAATTAAAGATAACATCAAACTTAACACTATTTATGGCCACATAACACAATTAAACATGCACACTACATCACTAAAACATGACTTTCATCTCGAACATTAACAGTCCCATGAGCCTTTGTGCTAACCAGCTCAAATTGTCCCAATTCATTTAAATTCATCATTCACCATCATCTTTGATGTCGCTATATTAAGTAACAATCTGTTGAATTCATATTGTATTGCAAGTTTATCATTACATTTATTTATACATCATTTATTAATAGTGTATAGTTATTAAAATATTTGGTATTTTTGTTTGATAAAGTAATGGCTAATTCTTTAATTGTTCAAAAACATCAACATTAAACAACTTTCAGATTCAAGAACAATGAGCCACATTTTTTTTTAAGGACTGACCATTTTGCACAATCATACAAAAGAAAATCCTCTGCTGAAGAGGAGGAAATACCAACTTCTTTGGTAATTTCAACAACTGTAGACCAGAGTGCATTGCATTTATAAGGCATGGTCTGATTAACAACAACGCTCAATTGTGAAAACAGCAATCTGCTACTGTAGAATCACAGACTGAAGTCAAATAGAGGGTAGATGTTGTGTTTATGTCCTGTATGTTTGTCCTACAGGTTTTTTTTTGCGAGGTGCTGAGGAGATGGGATTGAGGAAAGCGGTGAATCCCCAGTTTGGAGGAGGACAATTGTCAGGACAACAAAATAATAAATGAATAAGGGCTTCAACATTTTTCACCCTGATTTATTCCTAGCAGCTTGGAGAAGGCTTTTAAAACACCATTCAGCATGTCATGCTGGGAGATACATTTTACAGTTTTTACATTAACTGAATGGAGGAAATATGAAAAATCCAAAAAGTGGCTCATATATTGCAGTCTGGTCGAACATGATGTCAGGGGTGATTTCACTGTGTTCTGTTAGTGGAATTTTTGGGTGGAATGAAAACATGTTGGACTGTTGACCCTTCATGGCATAGGACTGCCCATCCCTGCTGCAGGCCCTATATGATATTAGAATTATTACACTTTAATATCAGGTGTATATATTCCACACATTTTATGACGCAGTGATGATGTGCAAAAAAGCATATATATTGACACTTGTTCTCTTTGTTAAATGGCTGACATCAGTCAGCAAATTCATAGAGATCCACAGCCTGATGTCACAAGGCAGCCAAGATGAAATGATTATACCATGACTATACAGTTGCATTGGTTTCATTGTTGTTGACATGGGATATCAACAGTCTGACAGCTCCACGGACAATTCTTGTCGACCACTCCTACATCCCTAACTGTCCCAGGATCAGCTCCTCGGATGGTGATCGTAACATATTTGGATGTAGATTGATTTTGAAATGAATTTACTTTCTCTTTATGCATAGTACTGTCAAAATGTTGCTAAAAGGGTATTGAAAAAAGAAGTGTGGTTGACTGTTTTATGCACCTAGTGATTGCAGCTTCAACAAAAATAGTGAACCTGTTTTGAAGTTAACTGTGACTGTCTTGTGTAACTGTGACCAAAATCCTGTGATGATTGGACCAATAATTAGTCAGCATACCATAGTCCATTTTTACAACTACGATTTTATTTTATTTTCTGAAGCAGAAGGGTGATCTCGATGACAATAAAACAGCAAATAAAGTGTGGGGACAAAATCACAGCGAGCTGCATTAAACAGTTAAAGACAACACAGTGTAGAAAAAGAAATGATCATGTTATCATCTTAGAAGGTGCTGAAGTTGGAAATAGTGTCATATTGACTGGCTTTATTTGAGAAGCTTTGCAGTTGCCATGGAGGTCATGGTAGTCATGGTTGTCATGGTGATAGTGGGCACGGTGATGTCTTTGAAGATGGGCTGTGTGACACCAGCGTAGGATACTTTGTTCTCACTGAGAGTCCCGATGATCATCTGGCGCATTTCCCTGCTGGCATCACCACGCACCGCCAGCAATGCCTGGATGTGCTCCTCCCTACGGAGAGCAGAGAGGCCAAAAACCTTAGCAATGTTTAGGAGATGTGATATAACATTTGTTTGGAAACTCATCAAGGACACTTCAGCTGTGATTAATAGCATTATCAACATCTGTATTCCACAGTTTTCCGCCAGTTTGTGGCCCTGGTGCTTTATACAGTATGCTGACCACTTCCATGGCTTACTGGGACTTAAGAATGGCTTATAGTCCACAATGCTGATGTCTCACAGTGGCCAAGTCAGGGTCCAGGGTTCATATTCATCAAACTACTGAGTCAAAACTTTGGACTTAAGTGAAAGATAAAAAAAGTCCTTTACTCACAGAATTAAAATGTGTACCTCACCTACAGCAGCAAAATGTGTTGCAGCAGAATTAAGTTTCTATTTGCTTTTATGTATATATATATATATACACATATATATATACACACACAATAAATATAAGAGCTTGTTGTTCATTTCTAATGTTAATTATTTCCAGAGATTTTAAGATTTCACACAAATGACAATGAACTTACTGCCACACCAAAAAATATTTTGTCTGTGTATTTTGTGAAAGAATATAACATGGTGCCTATGACAGCTGCAGTGTATAGTAAGAAGTAAACACTACTGTCTCAAAACGCTATAAATACTATCATGTGAGACACAATAAGATGCTCTCAACCTAAACACAGATAAGTAATGTGGTGAAATGGTGGGGGGGGGAGAGAGAGAGAGAGAGAGAGAGAGAGAGAGAGAGAGAGAGAGAGAGAGAGAGAGAGAGAGAGAGAGAGAGAGAGAGAGAGAGAGAGAGAGAGAGAGAGAGAGAGAGAGAGAGTTTAGGGTTAGATAATGGTTAGGCAAGTAGTGGTTATGATTAAGGTTAGGTTAAGTCTCCAGGAAATGAATGTAAGTCAATGTCATGCCCTCTGAAGTGATGGAAACACAATTGTGTGTGTGTGTGTGTGTACCTGATGTCAGGGTATTTAGACACTAGTGTGGTGACCTCTAGGAACAGCAGAGCTGGGTCGGTGAGCTTGAAGACTTCAGCGGTGGCAGTGATGGCACCACACAGACGGTCTGTATCTTCACCCTGAACACAACAATAACTTAACACTGGCCATGTGTACTGGATCTGTTTAGCAAGCATCTTATCAACAGCTTTGGTCATACTTAACAGATTTGGTGAACTCAACCCAGTAGTTAAATGTTAGTTACAACTGTTACACTACATTTGAACCATACAGCAGTATAAAGAAACAGTTGTATGTTAACTCACAGCAGCCAGTTTTCTGAAGAGGAACTTGAATTGATCAGCCTCTTTGATCATCCTATCAGCTCCTTCCCTCCTCTCATCAGCATTCTTAAAGGTGATCCTCTTCTGCATCACTGCTTTGATGTACTCCACCACCACCCTACGCAGGGCCTCGCTCGTCATTTCCTGCACACACCACAGCCAACGTGTCATGAGATCATCTTTAAAATCTTTGTATGATTATACACACACAAGATGGCTCACAGCTCTTCCAAAACTATGGAACTGGGAAAATATGATCATTCATGCACATGTTGGATTGCTTCTCAGATCCTGTATTCTGCTCACGTCCTACCTGGTTGAAGGGTTTTTTGATCTTGTTGAAGTCATTGAAGTAGTCCTCCACTGTCACACAGATGGTGTCCACAGCATGAGAGCCAGCAAGCCACTTCCTGGTCAGTAGTTCATTAAGGTGATTCTGAGATACACAAGTCAATGCGTTGTCAAAAAGGAAAAAAAAAAGAAAATGCACTGTAGCATTTCTGACATCAGCAGAATTCTGTTAGATGAAAGTTATTGTAAAGCCCATTCATCCATCACTTAGCTAGGTACTGTTTAACTATTCTATATGTTAATAACAAATGGGCAGCATGCCATGAGGAGTTATTACAATTCAAGAACATTTTATATGAGGTGTAAACATCAACAATATGTCTACATGTACTGTGGTTGTCAATGAAACATTTTGATTATCCAAAGATGATGAAACACTCTTTCTACTGACTTTTTCAAATGTACAATGACTGTATTTGTTATGGAGAATTAGTTTGTCAATGGTTAACTCATCAGTGGAGCTAGTGTACAGGAGTCTAGGATATCTTACAATGAAAGTGTTTATTGAAGCTCGGCCAAGGAGAATATTAGTATTATCAATACACCGTCTGATGCATGATGCCACTATGATTCTGAGGACCTCTGTGGATAGTCTTTAAGCCTTCACAGATAGTACCACCAATACTCTATGCCCATAAATGGTCATACTCAATGCATCTACAGTAATGGAATTTGCCTTTTGGTTCGTTATTCTACAAACAAGGAAACACAGTTACCCATCTGTGGGGTTAGGGAGTCAGACAGTCATATCCTCTGACCCTGGGTGACAATGCAATGCAATGCAAGCATGCACCACTATATGCTGCAAGACAGTTGCCTTCATGTCTCAAGGAGAGAAACAGTATGTCTCTCTGCCAAGATTATAGTATTGAGCACCAAAAAACAAATGAATTTGTATGAAAGTGAAAGTCTCAGCAGGAAAAATCTCTCTGATAACACAAATCCGTCGGTAGGTTAACTGAGTAGGAAAGTGTCTTGGAGCAAACTGTCCTTTTAATTTTATTTTATAGCCTCCAACAGATCTGAGTAGATTATCTAAGCATCTGAGCACTTTTATTTGTAATAAAACATTTATCATTAATTAGAGCCCTTCTTACTTCAAGATCTAGGAAGACTTCATCCAATAAGAACTGACATCCTTCCTTGGCCACCTCATTGAGTGTCCTCCCTATGGCAGTGTCACTGACAGTGGGCTCTGACGACTGAGAGTACTTCTTCTTCAGACTCTTGATGGACTCACTGAGGAACACACGTGACAAATGTCATGCATAAGAATATTTAAAACATTCAACTCCCTGAAGACACATTCACCTGAAACTGACATTTATCATATTCCACTTGGCATCACTACCAAAACTCTTGTTCTGAAAGCATAAACTTTCAGAACAAAGTGTATGCTTCCAAAGTTTGTGTGAAATGAAATCTTACTTGAATGTCTGACAGTTGTTAATGATGGCTATCATGTATTGCACATAACACTGAGGCAGCTGCCGGTCTCTCAGGTGCTCCTCTTTGTAAACCACTGCTTCCTCTCTGTACCTGTACACAACAACACACAGTTTCAATGTAACACAGCAAAGTGATAAAACATGAGTCCTTTGTTCTCTTGAGCCTGGTTTTCATGAGACCCATATTTAGAGGATAAGTGCCAATTAGACATCAGAACCTGTGTGGACAACATGCGTGTAGTTGACCCTGAAAAGTTCATTCATTATATTCTACATTTGTTTTTGTTTTTTAAAATCAGATCTTATAAACCAAACTATTCTTGCATGTAAATGTGAAGGACAGCTTTAAGAGACTCTCAGTACTTCAGAACAAAAGTCAAACAAGAGAACGATACCTGATGAGGAATGTGTTCATCTGTTTCAGGCAGAGCTTCAGAACCTGCTCTTTGAAATCTCCATCAATCTGTGCAGCAACCTGCAGGTTCTGTTCAAACATCTGATGAAGAATGGAGTGAAGACATAAAGAACAGGGAGGGAGGAGGAGTAAAATGATTAGTAGAAGGATAAGGAAGCAAACATCACTCTGTTGGTTATTTCCAGGTCTCAGGTGGTGACTGAAGGTGAGCAGGCCTTAGCAGTTAGTGGCCTCAGACTTTGGAATACTTACTTGTTCAGATAAGACAAGCTACACATGTATCATCTTACAAACCATTCTTTTACAAGGAAAGCCTTTATATTCACGTAATAGGTGTCTTTTGGTTTTATCTTTTCATCCTCATCATTTATTTTCCTGTGTTGGACAATCTTACTGTTTGTCTGCATTTGCCTTCATAATTGTTGTTTTCTCTGGAAGGCTCTTTGTAACATTATTCAATGCTATACAAATAAAGTTTTATTTTATAATGCTGGAGCTTCACAAAGTATTGAGAATATGTCACTTTGTCCAACAAACAATTCCTCACAATGGCTTAATGTTTGCCAAATGTATTCAAGCTGAAATACACCAATACTGTAACTCTTTCAATGATCTCAGATCATATGCACTGGTAAATTGCAGCTTAGAGGGATCACAGGCACACACTTGTCTCTCAATGTAATACATGTCAGGCCAAAACTAACACATCAGGGCTGTTTAGCCTGTGTGCACAAGGAGACATGAATAGAATAGAGTAGAATAGACTTTATTGTCCCCTAGAGGAAATTTGTCATGGACTCAAAGTGCGTAGTGCATAGTAGTAGCTGCCCTTACAGACAATAAATACACATAAAATACATATAACAACTAAAGACGTACACGTAGGCTACATACACACTCATGACACATCCAATGAAAGATTAAAGCAAATAAAAAACAAAACAAACAGAACACCAAGTTATTGCACACTTCCCAGGCCGCATCATACAGATCTATTTAACATTTTGATGGAGGTGGGTATGAAAGAGTATTTAAAACGGTTCAGTTTGCATTTTGGGATTCTGTACCTTCTGCCAGAAGGCAGTGTGTGTGTGTGTGTGTGTGTGTGTGTGTGTGTGTGTGTGTGTGTGTGTGTGTGTGTGTGTGTGTGTGTACCTGAAAGACAATGGCTGGCAGTGTGGTCTGGTAGTATCCATCCTGGTCAGCCTCAGGCTCTGTTTCTTTCTGCCAGTCCTTCTTGTCTGTTTCCAGAGCCTTCCTCAGCCAGCCAGTTATATTAGACTGCACACACAGACAGTCAGTGAAAAGGAAAGAGTCAGTAACTTATTGTGACAATGCACACCTGTTGAACTTTAATTCATTGAGACAAGCAGGTATTTTTCTGAACCTTGAAACATCCTCTAGCCTATTTATTTGATAAGTGATATCCTGGTAAAGGAGGGAGAAGAGGAGGTTTGGTGAACAAGGGGGTAGCAGAAGGCCAGAACAGGCAATTTCATGAAAAAGGAAGTTACAGTGATTAAATGTCTAAGGAGCGGGTTTATGTTAAGTGCAGTGCTCATGATGTGATTCTTCTTTCTGGTGAAGATTCCACCACATACTAAGAATGAACACTAGAGGGTTAATAACTTCCTGTCAGTGTGTTCAGTGTGTGTGCTGCTTACTGTGAAAGTCTGTACGTATTTGCTGAGGAGGTCATCCACCACTTCCTGAGGCAGTAAAGGCTCCAACTGGTTGATGTCACACTCTGAAAGAAGCTCTGGATGACCCATCATCTCCTCACTGAAACAAACACACACTCTAGAATTCACTTCAATCTGCAGGTGTCCAGTGAAATCTTAGAACCCAGTTTTTTACAGTTTTATTTTATTGCATGATATCCGATATTAAAAAGCAGCCTCGTCTGCATATGACTGAAATACATACGTAAACGGTGTTTAGATGCAAATCAAATTAACAATAGCAGCTCAGAGTATCAAGATCCATCAATAATTGCTTTATTATTGCAACATAGCCTTCTGGGACTTGAATAGTGAGGGGCCTAGAGATCTCCACCCCTACATGTTCAGTAATATAGACATTTTGACAATGTGGTGGAGACCTGTGTAGAAAAAGTAGTATAGTCAAATACATTGGTATTTGGTAGTTGTGAATCTATCCCATGAGGCTGTGTGTTGGTTTGGCAGGATTTTATTCTGTAGGGACCAGCTGGTAAAATAACAGATATTGGTCAATTCCAACAGAGACACATAAAGTCTCCTTCTGTACATGAGTCTCATCACTGCCACAGATTTAGTAGGAGCTAACCTGGAAAACACACCAAATGAACAAGTGCACACTGATGCTGATGAAGCATAACACTTCAGGCCTTAAAGGAGTTTTTGCTCATGTGCTGATGACTAATGGAGCGGTGCACAATAAAGCTTTGTCTAATAAACAGTACATGGACACAGCTTGTTAGAGTGTGTCTGTGTGTGTGTTTGTGTTTGTGTTTGTACCTCTTATAAGTGTTGAGAACCCAGGTTAGCATGGACACAATCTCATTAGCTTCCAAGTCCTCAAAGGCCAGTTCTTTGACACGACAAGACACAGCGTTGTGGTAGAGACCGAAAAACCTGAAACACACATGAATAGGTGTAACATCTATTCACTGGTAAACCTGATCATTACATAACATACAGTAATTACTAGATAGCCTAAGTTTCAGTTTCTCCTCTCTGTCCATCACTCACACTTTGTATATTTTCCTCTCTCCCTTTTTATTTTTTTTATTTTTTTTTTTAAATGTGGGTCAATGGTGTTTAAACGTTAAACGTTTAATTGAATTCACAGGTTGCAACAGCAGTTCACCAAAGCCATGCACTCAGACAGACTGTGAGACTGTCCATCTCTGAGTGGTAGTGTTGTAGTAGTGTAGAGATCGGTCGTGGTCTGGAGACCACATTGCTGGATTTTCAAGAACAGTCGAGAACACAGCTGCAATGACATCTTTCAGTCTTTCTTCTTGCTTCTTCTGTGATTTAGTGTAAAACACCCACCTTCAAATGCTACCAATAATATTTTACTTTGAAAGTTTTAACGCTGGCACCGGGCCGCACCCTCCACCTGTGAGTGTTATACACAGCACGCTGGTGTTATGTTGAAGTCTGCAGACATCCCAACTCTCCCGGAAGTTCCGGGTGTCTCCCGCATATTGATAACGGCTCACTGACGCCCGCAAATGAGATCCAATCTCCCGGAATCTGGAGCGAGTGAGCAAGAGCGCGCACTAGAGAGTGACTGCGTGTGTGTGTGTGTTTGTGTGACTATAAATGCAGCGTTACAGCTCTGTGTTGCCGCTTATTAGACCGATCGCATGCACGCCCCAACTTAACTCCAGCATGGAGCCCTCTATTTCAGTTTTCTGTTGACAAGCACACTATTCCAAAAGATTGGAAGATAGCAATTATTATAAAGTGATAATTCTACTTTATGTTTATTACTGAGGTCATAGTGGGTAATAGCAGTGTATTAGGGTTCATTAAATTGAATGGTGTCCACTCCATTAACGTAGGCCTACATGAGAGGGGCAAAATATTAGGATCATCAGTCAGTATAATGCACCCCAGTATGCTGCCATCACTTAGTACAACCTCAGAATTTATAACATAGCTGTTGTATTGGATTGAATTTGTGTACCTAATGAAGTGGCTGGTGACTGTATATCATCATATCACACAGCCCCCTAAATAAAGCTTTTCTTTTTAGCAAATGAATAATGCACATTTTGAGCCACACGATTAAGATTACAGTAATGGTCTCAAAAAATGGTCTTGCATTGGTTTGGTCTTGGTCTTGACTCGGTCTCGACCCCTTAAAGTCTTGGTCTTGTCTTAGTTTTGGTATGCTCTGGTCTTGGTCTTGACTCAGTCTCGGGTTAGGTGGTCTTGACTACAACACTACTGAGTGGATCATCTTTGCCTATACTTTTTGCAGGTTTTCAAAAGCTGCTGCAAGTGTTGCTCTCATTTTTTTAATACCTTCCAGGGACGCATCATAATGAAACACACATCTACGGTTTTTGTTGTTTTAAATGGTGCAGTGACCTGAGTCCTTCTTGGTAAGTTGGTAGTGCATTCAGGTGATGAAAAGAACATCTGACAACAGAGCATCTCCATTCAGCTGCAGCATTGCATTCATAAACTGTGATGTTTGGAAAATCAACAGGAAACACTCAGAATAATTATCTCTATAATAACAATAATAATAATAATAATAATAATAATAATAATAATAGGGAACAATTATCAGACACGAGTGTTATAGAAAACCTGTAGTTGCAGTAAAGGGTCAAAGAAAGTTATTCTGATCTCAGAGTTTAAGAAAGTTTTAGCTACACAACAACACATAAATGAACCATTGTATGAAACAATATATGAAACTGAGATATGTGTGCTCTCACTGATGATCAGAGCCAGGAGGACTGCATTCTAGATAATAAATAGAAAGGAGTAACACCTTCAAAAGAAAATGTCAGGCAGTATATATGATGACCTGCAGAACTTTCTACAGAAAGTTTGTTCCCTATCAGTCTGAGTCAGAGTATAACAAGGAGGAAAGTGTGCTGAGGCAAACAGAGCGCGACAAGAGAAGGTCAAGAAGAGAGAGCACTGCTGCTGCATCATAAGATAAACCTGAACACTGGACTCTCAAACTGTCATTTACAGTAGCACCTAGTGGTAGAGTTGAAACACATGATCAATCTACAACACAATGTTACTGCTGCCATGGATGTGACATGACTTTGGGAAATGTCTGGCACTAAAAACAGGTGTAAGCAGACAGTGGCCTTGTTATCTGGCTTAAATATAAAAACCACTGGTATGCTCCATTAATACTTTGTGAGGAGTGCAGAAGAATGTGGCTTGATTTTCCATTTTCAATTTATTCTGACATTCAACTGTACAAAATGACTTCAGCAGTGCTTGGAATTAGAAAGCTGGTACCATTTTCTATTCAGTGTTTGGGAGCTGTTACATACACTGACAACAAAACAGACTGACCTGTTGAAGGTGTTGTAGTGAGGGGGGAAGCACTGAACCATGAGGTTCTTTACAACGATGAGGTCATCCAGAACATATTTCCTGGTTATTTCCAGAAGACGAACCAGCCACATTTTATCAGCCTCTCTGGTGACAGCCTGGGTGCCCTCAATGCGGGTGCTGACTGTCCCCTCCAACACCTGCAGGACAAACAGTAGAAAGACTTCAGGAAAAGCTCTTTGGTTTATGGGATGAGACTGTAAAGCTGACCTGTGCAGGACTGAGGTTAAGGGATTTAAAATGTGAACACCACAGCAAATCAAATCAAAATAAATGTCACCTAATCTCTAATCTAACCTAATGCTTCATCATGTGCTAATGACTGTGAGACCAAGGCCTCCTATTCATTATCGCAGGCATTACTCTCAGTCTGTTCTCCATATTTGGCAAAGATCATTTGACACAAGACTTGACTGTTGAGTAAAATGCCATTTTGGCTCAAGTAGGTAAGTAGGACAATCCAGATAAGAAGAAAAAGAGTTTGAAGATGAAGAGTTTGAAAAAAAGCAAGGGAAGGATAACAAAGACGACTGAGGTAAAGAGAGAGGAAGAGGAAGAAGAGTGAGATGAAGAAAAGAAAGAGGAAGAAGAGTGAGTTTCTCTTTCCTCAAACGTTTTCTATCATAGTTCTTGAATGATTTGCACCTTCTTAAATCAGTTCTTTACTTATTATTGTTACTTCCTGCCATTCTTCCTCACTTCTGTCTGCTCTCTCCTGATTCCTTCACTCACTCTAAATGTAAAAAGCTCCTTTTAAAAGTCTGACTGAGCATGAAGCACAACTGCATAACTGCTATGGTGTCAGTTACAGTAACTAACGACACATGGTAGGAACGCATTAACATCACTAATGTAAAGCAGCACTGGATTGTTAAAGCAATATAAACTGTAGCTTCTGAATAGCTTTTCTAGCTACTTGCTTTGTTGTTTTTTGTCTGACATTATTATTTAATGCTGCACATGTCAGTGTCATATATGACATTGACCTGTCCCAAAACAGTCTGTCTGTGTTTGTCTCCATTTCTCATACAATGATACAGTGTTTCCTTGAAGCTACAACAGAAACTGCAGTAGGAAGCCAGTCTGAGCTAACAGCTGTGAACTGATGGAGGGTCAGCAAGAATGCTATTTCTGAATGTGGGTGGAGGATAACATAATGTACGTGTGTTTAGCTTCCACTATGTCCCTGATTACAATACACCATATGCAGTCTATGTAAAACACATATAAACATGTATGAGGCTATGCTATCCTGCTATTACATTTATTTTTCATGTGTTTCTTTCAGGAGGGGCAGAATGTCAGAAAATGGTAAAACACTGCACATAACTTGTCTGGTGGGGAAGGTAAATTTGTACATAGATGTATAAGATGTACAGAGTGTTACTCTGATGCTTCATCCCTCCTTTTACCTCAAACATTTTGTCCTTCCATCGTTTGGGTCTCCCTGGTGGGATGAACCCGGTCTGCTTCTTACGGTCGACCATGCGCCGATCAATCTTCTCCTCGCGCTCAATGATACGAACCACTGACACGAGCATGGTAGGGTCACGACGAACTGTCACCATGGACCTCTGCAGTACCATCCATAACTGTTTGGCCAGCTCATCTGACAACGCCTGAACCTGAGAGAGATAGAGAGAGAGAGAGAGAGAGAGAGAGAGAGAGAGAGAGAGAGAGAGAGAGAGAGAGAGAGAGAGAGAGAGAGAGAGAGAGAGAGAGAGAGATGTTTTTGGATTGATGTCAAATCAATAAAACTTGACACTTCCTGTAAAATTTTCACATTAAAAGCTTACTAAGAAGGGGAGGAATCCTTCACAATTTGAAAATATCTGTGCAGGAAGTATTGGGAAGCTTCACAGTGATCAAAATGTGCAACACACACAGACACAGACACAAAGACACACTAGCTAAAGGTGAAGGAAGTTAAAAATGTGCACTAACCAGTGGATATTACAAAAAAGGTCTGTATAGTATATAAGGCTGTTCTAAATAAAGGCCTGATTCTCTCTGCTTTTGATAAATATAGGACACAATTTGAGAATGTACAATAATTGAAACTTTCACAAGCCGAGCAAAGACTTTAAACTACATAAAACATTTCAAAAAAATTGGTATCTGATCCATTTTCCTTCATGAACACTACACCGAAGAAGAGAAAAAGTCATGTTGAGGAGGGGCATGATGTTCTTGTACAGTTATGTTACAACATTCTAATACACTATTACTTGAACTTACATCTTCAAAGTAGTTAAAGATGAGGTTCATGTCACTGGTGTTTTTGCTGTCCATGCGGTACTGTTCATACATGAGGTCGTCCCGGGAACACTCCAGCTCCATCAGCTTCCTGTGGGCCTGCAGCAGCTCCCCCTGCTCTATCAGCTGCTGAGTGTCTTCCACGATCTCTGGGACTGCACACACACAGAGACAGCAAAGATACACAAAGTACTGAGAGCCAATGAAAGCAGAGACAACTTGGTGTGTTATACATTACAGTACTTTCCCATAAGATGACAAAACCTAAAACCTGTCTAAACAATATTATGTACCTGAGAAGATGTTTTTAAGGTTTTCCACAGCAGAGGCCAGCTGACTGTGTTGAACAACGGCATCCTTGACATCCTTCAGGTTCTCTATGGTGTTGATGCTCTGCCTCCAGTCTTTACTCACATCAGCCAGTGAGCTCTGGATGTCTTTAACGTCCAGCAGGGCACTGTGCAGCTGGGTCAGTCCAGTACGGACACCATCCAGCTGGGACTGGATGGCTGCCTAAGGGACATTCAGAGCCAACAAGATACAGATTTTAGTGTAATACTGGAGTTTGAATCACTAAAACATATCAGTAATAACTAAAACAATAATAAATCAAATACAATAAATACATGTGACATTACTATATCAAACAACATACTGTATGCTACGTCACTGATAAGTACATGAATGCATTATTACTTAGCTGTAAAGAGAAGTACAAATAATAGGGATCTCTACCCAAACAGTAACACACTGCTTATAAGTGGAAAGGAAGTATGAACAACAGGCTGCTGAGTTCTTTGGAATCCAATGGGTCCCCTCTGATAGGAGGACAATGAGAGACCTGACAATATGTCCCACCATCCCTTGGTTCTAACTTGTAAGGATTGTTGAGGAATTGCTGCTTTTCTCTGTTTAATATCATTGTAAACAACAATCTTGAGTTGTGGACATGTGAAGACGCCACATGAGTAAACACATGTAGAATAAAGAGGTGTATAATGAACTATACTGTATTGCCATTGAACTCATCACCTTCAGCCGAGCCTCAACCGAAGCCTTCTTTCTGGCCTCTCTTCTTCTGTACTGCTCAACTTTGTCCAGCTGGTCTGATCTCTGCAGCATTCCTGCCACACGCTGCACTGCCGTGGCAACCGCCTCCCGACTTGTCTCCTCCATAGTGATGCTCAGTTGTATAAAGTACCAGCTGTATTCACAGGTTTCATACAATCACACTTGAGGTGAAAGAGAAAGACACATATAAGTCACAAGTCAGTCTCCTACACACCAAAATGAATAGACTTAATAAGTGTATATGCGATTTGTCCTTAACTACAGAAAAGTGTGTGGGGGGGGGGGGGGGGGGGGGGGGGGGATAGTGCAATATCAAGGTAAGCATGACGTTTCTTTAGTGTATTTGACCATTTTGTAAAGAAACAAAGAACAATAGCGTCTCTCTTGCCCCGGTAAATAAAAACATATGCCCTTCTGGTGCCTGCTGACCCTCTACCTGTTTTCAAGATTTCGAATGCTTTGTCGCACAAATGAACCAAATGCGACAGATCTGGCTAAATATTTAACAAAGCAAATAGAGAATATCAATATATTCCTGTGTTTCCCTGTCAGATCAAGTATTAGTAGGAATACTACCCACTGCACTGAAACTGATTGACGTTCTGATCGAAGCTGCGTAATGAAACTGTCATTAAGCTTTTTAGTTGTGAAAGCTGCAACCAGGAAATGTCAAACTACTTGTTCTCTGGTATGATCAGTGATGCATCGTTGCACAGAACTCTGCATCAGCTCCATTCAGTCATTTTTACAATAAAAAGAAATGTACCAATGAGAACTACAATTGTTTTGAAATACAATATAAAAGTTAAACATCCTTAGCTGTCAAACAGTGAAATGGCTTCACGGCTGTTACTGTAGCATGGAGGTATGTACTGACAGCTAACAGCTAACGAGCTGCTGCTCACACAGCTGGTGCACAGCAGCCCAGCAGACACACATTACTCACTGTAATAGATAACATGTCAAATGAAAACATTACCCATGTAAATCAGATCTTCCAGCTGAAGATTTCAGAGCATAATGTTATGCTAAGCTAACAACGGAACGGAAGTTTTCCTGGCTGTGAAACAGTGTTAGCTTCACAGAGACAGGAGTCATCTCACCCTGTGCACTCAACGCTTCAGCATGGGGAAGATGAAATAACGCTGCATGTCCACAAAACTAACATTTCTATAAGAAACGGAGTTTTGCTGTTGTATTTAATCACTTCCTCATTCGAGCCCCGCCCAGCATCAGCTGCTGCTTCTTCTTCTTCTACTACTTCCTTTTCTTTCTCCGAGGCGGCTGATAACCAGTGTATGAGCAACAGCGCCCCCTGTGCACACCATAGACTGTACACCACAGACTTAAATCAACATAGAATCGTTTACTGCTTTAATAGCGCATTCTCTAAAATACTGTTGAAACATCATTCGCAATCGCAACATCTCGTAATACTATGTTAGAGAGTGTCTGCGCGTGTGTGTGTTTGTGTGACTATCAATGCAGCGTGTGTGAGAGCACAGCGTCCTGATAGCTCTGTGTTGCTGCTTTTTAGACCAATCGCACCGAAAACACATAACACAAAGATGAAATAATACACAAAACACTGCTAAGAGTGACATCAGCTTATCTCAACAAGCAAAGAACAAACCTAATCTATTATAGTCTCTGAAGGAACAAAGAAATGATCTGTGATTGGTCAAACATGTCAACCTATATAACTATAGTCAATGTCAAATAACCACAAAGAAATACATTTGCATGTATGCATACATGCATACTTATTTCCCAAAAGTCATGTCAAACAAGGGTCACACATCCCCCTGGACACAAGAAAGTGGAATCGTGAACCACAAATGATCAACTTACACTTAAACATGTCCTGCCCTTTCCAAGACCCCAAACCTTTACCTTATCTTCACACAGGTTAAGAACATGATGACCACCAAACCCCTTAATGTAGTTAACATGAGCAAAGTAGTGGTCATATATTCACCCAGAACTTTCATCTTACTTAACATGGAGCAAGGTAAGGAAGCAGCAATACACTTCTTAACAATAGTAATGAACACATTCCACAAGACAGCACAGTTAATTACATATTAAGATGATAAACTCAACCCTTGTTGCTTCTTTACTTTTACAGGAGTGGTTTAAGAAGATGGATATTTTGATGTAATTTTGCCATGATTCTGGGTCTGGAAAACCAAACTATACACAACATATAATAACGTAATACAGTAAAGATAAATAAGATCCTTAAAAAAACAAAAAAATATTAATTGACCAAGTGCTTCTCACTCCTCACATGGCTAGCATATAGTCACAGCTCATCACTTTTTGTTACTGAACATTTTAACTAAGACATACTAGTGAATAGTACATGGTGGTAGTCATTTATTTATTGTGACCATGTACAGTGTTAAACAAGCTCATTTTCATCTGCAGTCCCTTCAGTAGTTCTGTGATGGAATTATGGTCCAAATGCATTTCTAATATTCTGTAAAGCACTTATAACACTCGTCATGTTATCATGATTATCAGGAATCAGAGTTATACATGCTTCACCTGTCAAATTCAACGTCACACAAATTCATCCAGTTCTAGCCATAAGAAAATCTAATGCCATTTCGTGCTTAAGTAGTATAAGTCTATGTGATTTATCATTATCTGTTAACCAATCAAATCCTTTAATGGTTTCATTCGCAAATGTTGACATGGAATACGTGATATTATCAATGTGATCTGCAAGAAAGGTTACACCATACCATGGAAGAATTCCAATACCCCATTTCTCACCCAGGGAAATACGCCAATGATATGACTGGATAGTATGAAACTGAGCCGTACTACGCTTCTTAATGTTTAAGTAAGACTCCGTTCCTCTCAACATCACAATATTATGTACTTGTAATTTCACTAAATAACAGCATCCACTCCAATCAGTTGGTAGCATTTCATATGTATCATTACCACATTGCCAATAATTGGAATACATAAATCCTATACCAAGTCCAACATGATATCTGAGACTATTATTGACAATGACTCGTGTATCACCAATGTTCATTGTAATATTCTGATCCGCGGTGTCATCCACTGCTTGAGACATTCCTCCTTTGTCGTACATCTGGAGTTTCATATGTCCTGTCACGTATGCGTAGCATTGTGAATGTCCCATAAATTGTCTTATGCCATTGTGGCACACACATGTCAAATTCTCCAATACTGGAATTTGTGTTGGCGTTTCTACTGATGTCATATTCTTCAAATTAAGCAATGGTCGTGGACCAAAACTTTGTTCACAAAGCATATACCAACAACTGTGGGCTTTCTCTGAGGGGTTGTTGGAGTACATTGCATTTAGGTATACAGGCACAAATTGCTTGCAACCCTCTTTGGATAATACCCACTGGCGCTTCCCTTTAGGTTTCCGAACGTTACAAGTCCTGTAAATTCAATTGCTTGGTGCATCCATCATAATTTGCAGTTAAGTTGAATAATGGATTCCAATGTCCCAGGTGCTGATATACTGCTAATATAGGCCCAGTGCCTGGAGCCCCCTTGCTCAAAAATGTCAAGAACGACCAGCAGGAATTGTGCTGTTCTACATTTTCATCTTTAAGGGAGTCAGCATTGAAACCCCATGGCTTCCAGTGAGTATCTTCAAATAACTCTCTCTTGCGACGTCGAAGTTCAGCTGTCATATCTTCATATGCCACTCCAAAAGCATATTAACTATCTGTATAAATATGAACAGTCTTTCCTGCTGTATATTTACATGCTTCAGTTAGAGCCTTAAGCTCAGCAAACAGTTCCAAAACCACATTGGGGAGTGGTGTGTCCTGAAGATCTGGCCTAGGGGAACAAACTTCATTAATAGCCGAGTTTTCCCTTTAAAGGAGAATGCAAACCAATACTGTGAATCTTTATGCGCTGGAACACTGAAGAAAGCATTTGCCAAATCAACAACATAAAACCATTTACTCGTTGGCGGACCATGTGATAAAATAGTATGTGGATTGGGGACATTTGATACCCTCGCATGCACTGCTGAATTTACTGCCTGCAGGTCTTGTACAAATCTCCACTCCTCCGGCTGGCCAGCATCTCTAATTTTCCTAACTGGAAATAGAGGCGTACGCACTGGTGATGTCTCACATGGAACAATAATTTCAGCCTTCAGTAGTGACTCAAACACTGTTGTTATTCCTTGAACTGCTTCTGGCTTCAGTGGATATTGTTCTTTGCAGGGGCGAAAGCGAGATTTTGGTATTACCTCTATAGGTAGCACCCCTTTTATTAATCCCACATCATATTTACTCTTTGCCCATAAAGAATGTGGAATATCTGCTAACTAAAAGAAATTAATTTGTTCTTCGGGCAATATGTGTACACTTCTTTACGCATGAACGCGTGTTTGGTCATAATTTAAAAAATAACAGTACAAAGCAAAAAACACACAGGACACATAGAAAATACAAAGCTACACACAATAACACATCACATATAATGTAGAGTCAGTGGTTAAAGAGCTGAGAGGACTTTTTCATTTGGTTTTAACTGCAGTTCCTAATTTCATTAGGTACATCATTCCACTGAGTTGTGGCTTTCACAGAGAATGCTGACTGCCCAAATGTAGTGTGATCAAATACATCAAATCCAGGTCAATTAAATTAAATTAAAACCAAAACTAGATACAAGACCAAGCTCAGAGCTCCACATGGAATCATATTACATATTTGTGGCATCTTACAAGCTTTTGGTCTGCTATTCAGTGACACAGTACTGCAGCTGTATGCAGACCACACCTCCCTTACCTGCTGCTCTTTAAATGTAGCAGCCTAGCACTGCAGTGTTTGTGTGTCTCAGGCTGTACTGTACTATCACAGAATAATCCACACAGACTGCAATGACTACAAGAATAGTTAGAGTGGGACTGAACTGAAACAGCTTTGAAGAACTGACATTGATTTGTTAAGACATGGATTTCTTACAGTTGGCAGGTGAGAGTAATTTAATTTCTCTCCACAAGTAGAATTTTAATGTAAACAAGCTAATTACAGTGTGTCAAAGCATGTAGTGTGTTGATGTAAGCCTTAACATTTTATAAAAAATCATCTAATAACCAAACATGATTAAGCATAAAAAAGTCAGTGGATAAAACTGGTGAAATTTGGCTTGATATTTACACTTGAAGTTGAATCACTTGAAGCACAGAAAATCAGTGTTGATGAAATGAAAAGCTGTTAGGCGAAGAGTAGGTGATAAAAGCAGTTGAAATGTCATTTTAAGTGTAAGTGATTAGAAATGGTTCTGTGAGCCCAAACAACAGCTGAAGTGTCAGATGGAAGCAGTTCACCTGTCAGAGAAAGAGAGGAATGTATTTTAACTGTTGAAGACTAAACCTGCTTTTTTTTTGTTTATGCTACTTATTACTTCATGCTGTATTATTATGAGTTAGCACCTGCCCAGTTTGTTTGCTACACAAGTATGTTTAATTGTAAATAGTGATATAAATACATGATGTCATCATTGCAGACATGATCAGTCTGATTAATAGCGCACACCTATTGCTCAGTGGTTTAACAGTCACTTTAAACTTCCTGAAATGCTGATTATAAAATATCACAGCGCCTCCAGAAACACTTTTTTAAAATTACAATAAGCCCCCAATACATTCTATCTATTATAGGAACATGAAATATTTACTTTATTTTGCAGTCATCTGGTAATCAATTATCTACACTAATATGTGAATTGAATTCTAAAAAACAACCCCTTAATTATAATTAAACTTCAATTAGTACAATTAGCAGCACAGGTTATTTATTAAAACATTGTACTTGCATCTATTTGAATAACAAAGTGTTTAATATCACTTGACCACTAATGTCCTTGATGTGTCCTTGATAGAGAGAGAGAGTGGTAGAGGGAGAGCGAGTTTCTACCAGCTCGTGGTTATGCATGTTTGTCAGTGAGGTGCACAGGTGACGTGGGTATGCTGTTTGTCTGGTTCATATGTGTCCGGTTTACAGTAAGTCTTAAGCGTTGGTTTGAGGCTTGCACATAGGCTTGCCCAATATATAATCATTTCCAAATTTACAACTGTAACAGGCTACCAGTGTGTAGACTCAGCAATCCAGTGTGTCAGTCTACAAAGAAGACAAAAAGGGTACTGTATAATTGTGCCTTTGTTTTACAGTGAACATACTGTGTGTGTGTGTGCTCTTTACATTGCTAGAATGTTACAATATTTACAATACAATAATACAATGTTTCAGTTGTGAAGCATCAGGAGAGGTTAATCTATCTTTAAGGTATATCTTAAGTAGTGTTAATGCCCTCATAAATGAGAAAAAAAGTTATTCTAGTATCAACATACTGGTAAAGTATACTTCAGTCAGTTTATTATTCATTACCATTTGTTGCATACAGAACTTGCATGTTATATGATACAATTCATGGTTCAGATGTGTCAGTTAATTTGCTGTATAGTGCAAGTGCACTGCTGTCCTTAATGAGGAACAACAGAGCTGTCAGACTGTGAATCAGCATGTGTACTTGTATGTCTTCATTTGAAATAGATGCTATAGCAGAGGGAACCAAACCCCTGCCATAAAATAAAATACACTTAAAGCATTTATGCCTGGTATGTAAATGGTAAATTAAATGCTTAAAAGGAAATTCTCATATTGAAAAGCTCAAATTGAAAACATAAAGTTGAACTTTTGAATTGAAATATATGCCTATATAGGCATGAAAGGGTTAATCAGAAGGTATGAGTACCTGTAGCCTCAGGTGGCTTTGATGACCTCTGCTGTCTCATTCTGTGGCAATGGTCCTCACAGCTCACTGCTGAAAAGTCTAGACAGTTTGTTTAAATGAGATAATGCATGATGACACACCACTGGTTAACAAAGTCAATATATATTGATAATGGGATTTCTGAAAAATGTTTATATAGGCTATGACACACAGACTAAATAGTAATATAGTGGACCCAATGCATGAAAAGGTTAGGCTTTACATGCATAATCACACTGTGAAGTATGATAATGTGATGAAAACAGTCATATATTAAAAACAAAAATCTAAGTCATAATTTCTATATCTCTGTAAGAATGGGTAATGATAGAGGAAAATGTGAATACTCATTAACTCAGAAAAATGTAATATTTTATGCAAGTATGCAGAAAAAATATATTTTCCCTTGTTTTAACCGGTGTTACAAACTTCACCTTTACCTCAGTGGAGACCTCACTTCCCACCCTAACCTAATAATCTAATACACAGTTGAAAAGGAAATGTGTTGATTGTGGATAAATATACTTTATAGATATAGTGAGAGTTTACTTTGCAGCTTGGTTGTTTAGTGGTAACCAACATGAATGCAGCCTCTAGTAAAAAATGAAGATCAACAATAATTGTACTTCCAGCATTATCCAACTACACAAAAAATGTTTTCAGGTGTCATCATCTCACATTTATCTGCACAAAGGCATTTTGGTGTAAAACAGGCAACTGCTAGTAAGGCTCTACTACTGCCAGAAGTGTGTGTGTGTGTGTGTGTGTGTGTGTGTGTGTGTGTGTGTGTGTGTGTGTGTGTGAGAGAGTGAGTGAGTGAGTGAGTGAGTGAGTGTGTGTGTGTGTGTGTGTGTGTGTGTGTGTGTGTGTGTGTGTGTGTGAGTGAGTGAGTGAGTGAGTGAGTGAGTGAGTGTGTGTGTGTGTGTGTGTGTGTGTGTGTGTGTGTGAGTGAGTGAGTGAGTGAGTGAGTGTGTGTGTGAGCATGTGTGAGTGAGTGTGTGTGTGTGTCCGCAGCGTGTGTATTTGTGGTAACAACATAATCCCGGACCCTCATTCATAAACCAAAGTTTTTGTTAGGCGAGTTATTATTTAACAGTGGAACAAAAAGGATCTTAACTCTGAGACAAAGAGCAACATAATGCATGAATTCATGTAGTGGAAGGATAATTACATGGTTGGAAGGCTGTATGGGTGAGTAGCTAATAAACTGTAGCATTAGCATTAGCTACTGTGTAGATTGTGTTTTGTGGTTTCTTACCTGACTTCTCTGGAGTTTCGCCACCTTGTGTTAATGTCATGCTGTGTTTGGCAGCATTGCGAGTATTTTCCAACAGTGATTTGCTCTTGTTAGGTATGTTGAAGATGTTTGTGACCATGGATAAATGTCCATGACCGTAACCAACATCCCGCTCTCCAATCATAGTAGTAGGATATAAGACTGAGGCTGTTTTCTACCTTGTAACTTTGTGTGTCTTGAGGAATGCTCTCCGTTATCCTTTGGAGACCCACTGCTTTACTCATTCTGGTTTATGTCCAAAAAAGGAAGATGCTGTGAGTTTTGGGATGAGGAGAACATGGTAAGAATATATAGCTTGGGGCTCTCACCTGTGTCTGTGGGTGAATAACTCTTGTGTAAATGTCATGAGAATGCAGATGTATTATGGCTATTTGCCATGGTCTTTAATCAGTATAAGCAGATATGTTTGACCATTCACAGATCATAGATATAAGAAGAAACGTAATAGACGATGTTTGTTCTTTGCTTGTAGAGATGTCATTCTGTGTGTATGCTGTCTCATTATTGTACAATAATAATAGTATTATTTCAGGAGCTAGTGTTGTAGTACTCGAGATCGGTCTTGGTCTTGAGACCACATTTTTAAGGTCTTGGTCTTGTCTTATAATCGACCGCATTTTTACTTGGTCTTGACTCGGTCTCAAGACCAGTCGAGACCACAGCTGCAATGACATCTTTTATTTTGTTGAACAGACTTTGACATAACAGCGTTTCAGATTCAGAGGTTTGAGGCTGAGCTGCAGGGTTTAGTGGAGGTGTGTGGGGAAGTGTATTTGTGCTGTTGAATGTAACAGCTGTTAAACAGTCAGAAAATAACATTTTATTGCATGCTTTGTCTATGGATATATTTGCAGAGTAAGATGAGAGTCAAAAACCATGGATTTCAGCTTTTAGCTCATTCTTTGATCAAACAAGACTGAACAGAATCTTGCAGAACTGGTTATGACTGGAAAGAATAAGTCAAATGTCACTACAGGTAGCATATTTTAGGGACAGGGAAGGAACCATCCCCCTAGATGACTTGAAAGACTCCTTTACTGACTAACATGTACGTTTTCCACTTTCAGAACGAATCACTGATAAATCAGCCAGGAGGGACAAACAGCAGGAAGACTCAACAGCAGTCAGAGAAAGAAAACAGACACCTGCTGACTTCAGCAGTATCTCCAGCAAAGGTGAAAACAGTCTTGGAGGTTCTTGTCACTGATGGGCAGAGTCTTTGACTGAGATTCAACACCCCACCTAAGATGTAGACTGATCATATGAAGCATGTGTTTCATGTGTATAGATTGTGGGTCAAAACAAAGAATGGCAGTAAACCAAACCAAATGCAGTTTCAGTGGGTTTTAAACTGCTAGCTTAGATTGACACTTAAAACTGTTTTGTTGTTTGTGTGTGTGTGTGTGTGTGTGTGTGTGTGTGTGTGTGTGTGTGTGTGTGTGTGTGTGTGTGTGTGTGTGTGTCTGTGTGTGTGTGTGTGTGTGTGTGCACAGACCTGCTCCCAGCTTCAGGAGGGGAGGAGATGACCAAGGGGTTTCTTCAGGAGCTGGTTAACATCTTGTTGGATTACATCTGCAAGTCAAGTCAGAGGAGTTCCAAGGTATTAAACTTATTCTATCAATATCAACAATAATACACTGTTGTGTGATGTTCAGACCTTTCTAGTCTTTATCTGCTACACAAGAGATGATAAGCAATAGATAACTAATCATGGGAGGCTGTGGGTACTGCTGATAAATATGGAAAGGCAATGCCAAAAGAGGAAGATAAGGAGCTACAGTAATGATACCAGGTGATTTGCAGAGGCAGGCGTGCAATACATTTGATTGAGCAGAGCAGAAATATTAAAACTATCAAAGAAATAGAAATGATTGCTTGTTCTTATTTGTCCAGAATCATAATGGATGTATATTGTGAGTTTATTTTAATGACTAAAAAGCACATTATTTTGTTTGTGTATTATTTTTTAAATATTTTATTGGAGAAAAAAAGTACATATAATTTCCTTCCATCCATTTTAGGTTCTGGATTTCCACCATCCTCACCAGCTCAAGGAGGGACTGGAGGGCTTCAGTCTGGACCTGCCTGAACAACCTGAAACTCTGGAGCAAATACTGGTGGACTGTAGAGATACACTCAAGTATGGTGTCAATACAGGTTTGTGGCTGTCTATGTGTGCTATTATTTCCTAATACTATAAAATATACATTACATATTAATGTTGCTGCAGTACAATTTGGGAAGATTAAATCATCTGCCATACCTTCTTTGCATTTATTAACTGGACAGCAGATTCCAGCTCCCTCATCATCAGACCATCCCACAATGCTTTGCATCTTCCTCAGTAGAACCTCTATCCCTGCAAGCATCCCACTCTTTCATGAATAACTCAGATCATCAGATACACTTGAGAAAACAGTTTGTTATGTTCCTTAGTTCCTCGGTAGCTCATTGAATGCTGCTCTCATTATGGTGTCAAATGAGGTCAATTCTGACGTCTGACAGTAATAACAGACAGTTGTGATCTGGCATTTCACTGCTGACTATTGGCACATTGTTGCTGTTCTGTTGCTATATCCCACTTCTTCCACTATGGTAACTGCTAGGCAAACTAGATGAAGTGTTTTGTTCATCACATCTAAAACACCTGCCTACATGCAGTGGTTATTATTCAGCCTAACATTAGTTAGCAGTTTTATACTTTTTTATTAAAAGTTGCACCTGTCAGTCAAACATCAGCAGCATGACAGCATGGTATTTTACGTACAGCAGTGGTGTATCAACAGTCAGCAGTGGTATATATGAGTAGAATCAGTCTATGGATGTAAGGAGTGGTATCTGCCAATGGAAGATCAGTGCAGTATGCCAAATGCCCACCAGCACATTTCAAGTGTTTGGAAACCACAATTTCATTGTGTTATTTGTTGATGCTTTGAACCTCTGGATAATAATGACACCTTAATGAAGGTATTCCTTATTGGTATGTCTGTGTGTGTCTTAACAGATATCAGTAATGACAGAAAGTTTGACCCTCTCTTTTCCCAGGCCATCCCCGCTTCTTCAATCAGCTATCCTCAGGTCTGGATGTGATTGGTGTAGCCGGTGAGTGGCTGACCTCTACAGCCAACACTAACATGTAAGATTTCATCACTGCTATGAAAACACTTTGTTATCCTGCAGGCAGGGTTGTATTTTAACTTGTGTCAGAGCTCCGGCTGGAAGCTTGGACCACCTGCTGGCAGCTGAGGTGCATTCAGGTATTTCCACAAGTTCCATCATGTGATAACACGCCCATGGCTGTGTGTGGCCAGCTCAGAAAGTTTTCAATTATCACACTCTCTTTTCTTCTTCTTCCTTTGAATGTTGATGCACATGCTCAGCTGTTTCAGGTTTAGATGTATTATTACACTGAGGAATAGTGTTTAAACTGTAACATGTGCAATTGTCTTTGTTTCCTCTATGCATGTAAGAATTTACCATTTGAGACAAGTGATTTTTTTCATAAATCACAGTCTCTTTATCTTTCAGAAATGGGAAGTTTTATACCTATACACACACAGATAACACAGATAAATCATTTTAAAACAATTGAACAATGTATGAAAATGACTTATGAAAGCATGTTTACCAGGTTTACATATGAGGTGTCTCCTGTCTTCATCCTCATGGAAGAGGTTCTACTGAGGAAGATGCAAAGCATTGTGGGATGGTCTGATGATGAGGGGGATGGAATCTTCTGTCCAGGTAATAAATGCAAAGAAGGTATGGCAGAGATCAGTGGAATAATGCATACATAGAATTTATGTGGTGCTTCAACAGTGCTTACTTCTCATACAATATATAAATATTAAATCATGGTTCACTTTATACTTTATAGTTAATTATTATATATACATCATTTTCTTTTGCACCAAGTAAAGCACAAATGATTGGAAATTAGGTTAGGTAGGTTAGGTAAGTTTTATTTTTCCGATCATTTACAACATAAATTAACAATAATTCCCATGAATAATTGCATGAACAAATGTTCATGCAAACAAAACAAAATAAATAATAACAAAGATAAGAGAAAAACTGATAGGATACATAAACAAAACTCTTAATATATCATCATTCTTTTTCCTCATCCCTATATGATTCTCTTTCAAATTAATGAATCTCTCTTTCATTCTCTTTTGTTTTCTTTGAAACGATGATTTTATCTTCCCAAATTGTACTTCAGGAACATTAATATGTAGTGTATATTTTATAGTATTAGGAAATAACAGCGGTCCAGCGCACGCACACACACACACACACACACACACACACACACACACACACACACACACACACACACACACACACACACACACACACACACACACACACACACACACACACACACACACACACACAGCGTGGCTTCTTGTTCATAAAATGTGTATTCTGTTTTCTCAAGGAGGTACAATATCCAACCTGTACAGCATCCTGTTGGCCAGATTTTACTTCTTTCCAGAGGTGAAGACTAGAGGGATGAGCCATCTGCCTCAGCTGGTCCTCTTCTCTTCAGAACATGTAATAACAGGCATCTCACACATTATTACTCTCTGTTGGACCTGAACATACCATTGATTTTACTCCACACTTAAATAACAATGTAGTGCTGGTTCTATACACACACACACACACACACACACACACACACACACACACACACACACACACACACACACACACACACACACACACACACACACACACACACACACACACACGTATATAATGTACATATGTTACTCACTTTCTATTTTCTTCAAAGTTGAATTCCAGCCCAATGCTCTCTGTGTTACGTTTGTCTTGACATGTACACCTGGGAACCTCTTCACTTCTCAGAACCAAACAATGCAGCCACTTCTTTTAGCTGAATGGAAAGTGTACCTGTCTACTGTTGGATGAATGCTTGTGTTTTCATCCATTCAGAGTCACTATTCAGTAAAGAAATCTGCTGCAGCGCTGGGGATGGGCAGTGACAATGTAATAATGGTGAAATGTGATGAAAGGTGGGTAAGTTAAACAAATGACTAAGTGAACATGTTTGTTAATAGTCAATGTCACGCATGACAAAAGAAATGTTTGCTCACCTGTTACTGCCATATATCTGTATGTGTGTGGGTGTGTTTTTCGGGAATGTTTCCATGCCTGTGGACTGTTGTATTTAATGTTTAATGGAATGAAAAACAGTGAAAAACATTGTACTTAAACTCTCAAAGTAAGTGTTCTCAGAAGTCTTCCTATTTATTGTGGTTATAGTATTTTAGAGTGTGCCTGTGGAAAGCAGACTGCTATCAAGTGGATATGCTTGTTAGTCAGTATGCATTAGGAAAAGAACACAGCCAGCTACTGTTTAATAACCTAATAACATTTAAGTAACCTTTGTCTACTTTTCTTTGAAGAGGTAAAATGATACCTGCTGAACTTGAATCCTCCATTGTTGCAGCTGAAGAAAGGGTAGGTATTAAAAGAAGAAGAAAAAGATGTCTGATAGGATACTGTCACAGTATTGTACATGCACATGGTTGTATAACAAACCTCAGTTGTCCTTTTCTCAGGGCTTGGTTCCATTCTATGTGAATGCGACAGCAGGCACCACAGTGTATGGAGCCTTTGACCCTCTCAATGACATCGCAGACATCTGTCATAGACACACACTGTGGATGCATGTTGATGTAAGGTGACCCATGCTTCTCTCTCTCTCTCTCTCTTTAACCCCAGTTTAACACCAGTCCCTTTTCTATTGTTTGCAATTGCAATAATTAATATAAATGTAAAAATAGGAAGAAGAAACTTCTAAAAAGACATTGGGCTTCATTCACTAATATGTTTGTAGAAATGTTATTACTTTGCACACAAAATAAGAGTACAGGCAAAACTACAGTCAGATTCATGAGCCAATTAGCATCATGCATATGTGAGCTAATCAGAATCATTCTAAATTGACAGGTGCATGACTGCTATCAGTAATTAGCATATTACGACACCCCCATTACTTTATACAAGAAACGCTGTGATGGTAAAAATGTAGAAAACATTTACTGCCAGACAATAGTTTCAGGAGTAGAAGCCAGAAAAGGCAGATTTGGCTAATTGTGAATCCTGTATACAGCCTACAGACCTTCCAATTTATAATATATAACTGAACAGTTTGGAGAAAAACTGGACAAAAAACAACAAGCCTGGAGAATATCTTATGTTGTATACAATATCGGTGGTTCCATTCTTGGCTCCTCCAGTCCACATGTTGATAAAAGACACTTAGGGCAATGTAGGATGGAGAGGAAACGTAAAGGAGGAGCAGAGAAACTGCGAGACAAAAAGAAACTTGCACTTCAAGCAAACGCTGCCAAATGTGCAAAAATGAGCGACATGTTTGCCATGGCAGGGCCTTCATCAGCTCCCCTGGCTGATGACAGTGGTGGTGGTGGCACTCAACAGGAGCAAGTAGTAGAACCTGCAGTAAGCTGGACTGCTTTCAGAACACTAATGCTAACCCAGACCCTTGGTAAATCTGATTAAATGATAAAACGTCAATAAAATAATTTAATTATTATTTAATAATTTAATGTTCTATGGCAAAATTGTATTGTAAACGCAGGTGAAATTAGCGGACATCCTTACCACTAGCAGCTATTTATAAAGACACTGTGTACACTGACTGGATGAGAAAATAAGCCTAGGTTAGTACTGGTGTGTCTTCCATCCTGAACTAAATAGTCTTGAATGTGAGAACACTTTTTAAAACCACCATTCACCAAAAATAACAGTAAGTCAGCGGCCAGCATTTTAATTTCATTATTGGACTACTATTGTTTGTGGGGTGAGTAGTAGTCCAGCCCAAGGCTAAACTAGGCAGTTTTTATGTAGGTGGTTAGGTACAATGTACAGAAATGAAAGAAAATCACACTTTTAAAAAAGATATCCTTTTGTCTATTGCCTATGTTATACCAATGCAGCTGTGCGCCTCTTTACAAGTGAATCCAATAATTCTCTCTCTCTCTCTCTCTCTCTCTCTCTCTCTCTCTCTCTCTCTCTCTCTCTCTCTCTCTCTCTCTCTCTCTCTCTCTCTCATTGCATGGCTTAAGGTACGTGGTTTTAAAGTGTTGCAGTTGGTATACACATTCAAGAGACCGAAAAGGTGTGCGTTATCGAATGTGGTGGGCCGGTCTGGTCCAAAATACCAGGGCTGATTTTTTTGTCCCAGTCCACCCCTGCACGCGGTAAACCAATCAGAGTGTCATCTCCCATTCCCAGGAGCACTTTGGCAGATTGCTATTATAATGGCCTATTTGTCAAGCAATGTGTTTCAAGAATAAAACACAAGTTACTTAGGCTGAAAAGAATGTGTGTATGAATGTGTATGAATGGTTAGTCTCCATCTGATGAGCAGGATGGCAACCTGCTAGTAGCCCCTGCCATCTGTGTATGAATGTGTGTGTGAATAGGTGAATGTGACATGTAGTGTAAAAATGCTTTGAGTGGTCACAAAGGCTAGAAAAGTGCTATATAAGTACAATCCATTTACATTGAAGATCAGCTGCCCAGACTGGTGCTGGTTAGATTTCTATGACAGTCAGAATACCGTGGGTTTGAATGGAACAACCTCAGAATATCCATGTCCCTTGATATGTCGAAGGAGCTATCCCAGAGGAGGAAAACATTCACAACCATGAAGAAAACTCTACAGCTGGTTAATGTGAGATACACAGTGAAATCAACTTTGCTTTTTACTTGAAAGGGAAAGAACTGAAGTTTCACAAATGCCAATAATGTGGTGTGTGGGAAGCCAATGAGTGATGGTGATACAGTGTATCCTCCTATCTGCACCGTGCATTCTGTGCATGAGCAGTCACAAGAACTGCAGATCAAATAGCACTTTTGTTTTCTTAACATTTCCTAAACTATTGCTTAAAACTACATTTTGATCACCTGTGGTTAATAATTATGCTTTAACACGTACAAATGGTTTGGGTACAAAACATGACTTGCAGTGGGGAATTGTAAAGTCCTTGTATAGGTTATACCATACCAACCCAGTCTCACAGCAAAACGTATCACAGCTACGTTGGTCCACAGTGTAAAACTGAGATGGCTACGTTTCTCTGCCCTATTCTTATCTATAGGACCGCGTTCACGTCACGTGACATTCAAGTTTTTGTCTGCAAAAAGAAAACAAATGGCCGCCATTCATTTAATTCTCAGTGTAAAATGTAATATTTTAAGATAGTTTCTGCATTAAAATGTGTTTTAATGACATTTCTAGTGAGAAATATGCATTTTGTTTTCACAGTCTCTGTTCAGTGAATGTATATCAAGTCTAGTTTATCACTTATTACCAAGTAGTTTTCAAGTGTGCCACAAACTTGTAGGAATACAACGTTTTATATATATATATATATATATATATATATATATATATATATATATATATATATATATGTACCTGTAAACACTGATGAGATCATTCAACTACTGAGACACAGACACACACACACACACACACACACACACACACACACACACACACACACACACACACACACACACACACACACACACACACACACACACACACACACACACTTCTGATATAACCAGAGTGTATAGGACTTACATGAATCAGTATGTTTTGTGAATACTGGGTGTTTTTGAATCCCTCCAGGCAGCTTGGGGTGGAGGCCTGCTGATGTCACACAGACACAGGATGAAGCTACAGGGCATTGAACGGTAAAACACACAAACCAACCACAACACACAGCATGTCTTTGTTTTCTCTGAGAATTTGGGTGGGACATCACCACAAGGACTCTGAGAGCCTTCAAAGCAATAGATGTCACTGACTGACACTTAACAAACACAACATGCTACCCACTGGACCTGATTTCCTTTCTGTAAATCTTTGCCTGGGTATTTTCCACAACACCAAGCTTGTTGCAAGTCATCATAAATGATGTGTGTGCTACTGTCTATTTTATCTGCTTCATCTGGGTGGTTTTGATGTGTCATCTTTAGCAGGGCCTGGAATTGTTCAATCAATGAATTGCTGGTTGATTTGTTTTCAAGAGCTTGGTCTGTAACATGGAATCCTCACAAGATGATGGGCAGTCCTCTGCAGTGCTCTGCCATACTGGTCAAGAAGAGAGTAAGATGTTATCCTTATTTCTTTAATTTAAAGGGAAGGGTATTCATCTGGTTTCAATCTGCAACCCTTATCACTAGGTGCCACTAAATTGTACCCACAGCACCTTTAGAGGAAATTGTATTTTTTTAAATGTCACATTAAGTGTTGATGGTCTTATGTGTACAGCTGGATCCTGCTTTTTCACAGGTCCTGCAAAAGTTTTTATAATAATAATTCATTATGACCGTCTCAAAGTCTGCAGAACCACTTCAGAGTTCAGCCAACTGGTCATTCTGTACACAAAATGACTCTCTTAGTTATTTTATATCATCAAATATCTCCTATTGCCACAGTTTTCTTCCCTGCTGCATCTAAAAGTCATTCATGTGTTGCCTACAGTACAGCTGTCACTTCTATCAGTGATTCATGTGTCTCCTCTGCAGGGTCTCTTACAAGAGTGTAATGAGTTGGGGGCTGAGTACCTTTTCCAGACAGACAAACATTATGATGTGAGCTATGATACTGGAGATAAGAGCATCCAATGTGGCCGACATGTTGATGTCTTTAAACTTTGGCTGATGTGGAAAGCAAAGGTACAGTATGGGTGCAACTCCAGTGTTATTAGGTTAATGTAAATGCTGATGCAGGTTGAATAGATTGACATAGGGAATAAAGAACAAGATAAAGTAGAGGATGGTTTCAGTAATGGTCAAAGTCACAGAGAACACATACACAACATACACACACAAATATGAATAGTGAGCACCCAGAATACACAGCTTTTATGTAATGTATTATACTTTCAATCAGAGATGTTAAATAGCAAGAACTCCAAACAGTATCATAAATAAGAATGTAATGTCAGATAACATGCCATGTTTTTGCTGGATGATTGTAATTGTTTACAAAGAACTAAAGGACAGCTCAACATGTTTAAACAGGGTTTAGTTGTCTGTGATTGACACAGAAATACAGTTTGGTGTGAATGTGTATTTACTGGGTGACATTCCTGTTACAGTAATGGATGCTACTCTGTTCATTGTTCACTGCTCATTTCTCTGCCCCCTTCATAATACATTTTGTCTCACTCTCTCAGGGCTCAGAGGGATTTGGATCTCAAGTCAACAAATGCTTAGAGAATGCTGAGTATCTGTATGATCGACTGCAGAGGAGGACAGACTTTGAACTTGTCTTCAAAAACAAAGTTGGACTGGTTTTCATTATTTTTTTGATCACATTGCGTACTGTGTTTTTTTTTACATTTTTGTTGAAAAATGATCGGTTAAATACTTTTTTCAAGAGTACTGACTACATTTATGTGTGAAAACTGTCCCTGGCCATGTGATAAAATATAATCACTGAAATCACTGTTGAAACCATGGTTATATGTAACCTGGACATCTCAAAGACTTTTACTTTTCAAATTTAAAAAAAATAATATAAATATCTAAAACAGCCAGGACAGATGCATTTAAATCTACAAATCCCACATGTCTCTTCTTCCTCTTTCACACAGCCGGAGCACAGCAACGTATGTTTCTGGTACATTCCTCCCAGTCTGAGAAGCCTGCCACCTGGAGCTGACAGAGACACACGACTCCATCAGGTCAGCAGCAGTGCTCAGGCAGCACAGCTGAAACACTGTGACAATACTACAACACATTAGGATTTATACTGAACATTACAAATGGATGAAAATAGTTTAAAGAATGCAGACTGAATAAAGAAAAGAGGTACATACACTGTTGATGGTGATCACCACTATTCATGTCTCCAGGTGGCCCCTCGGATCAAAAGCAGGATGATGGAGAAGGGCTCTGTTCTGATTGGCTATCAGCCTTTAGCAACTAAAGTCAATTTCTTCAGGTGTGTGTTCTCCAACCCTGCTACACAGCAAGAGGACATCGACTTCCTGCTGGAGGAGATTTCCCGGCTGGGTAGTGACCTATGATCTGATTTCTTTTGTTTGATCTCTCTCCAGTCAATGCCTTGTCTCAGGAAATAAGTTATTCTGACTATAAAATTGTTTTACTGCCATCAGCATCCAGCTTACAAATATTGTTCATTTGAATTCTAGGACAATTCATTTCTTTCTTTTTTTTTCATGATTCAAATTAACATAAAGTTTCTTACTGCTGTTACTCCCTTTATGGAGAACATAAGAACATCTGTTTTCTGGAGGAAGATAGTACTCAACAACTATAGGACACCAGTGAACTACAACTTCCTACAGCATAAAGCAGCATGTTCTACACCTGTAAGGTGTAAAAGGTGAAGGGTGGTAGACTTCTCATCAATCATACATGGCAACAGGTTTTTTTGAAACTGGTGTTTTCCCTAAAATCTACTGACCAAATTTACTGTGTGAACTTGTTGTTGTGTAAGGTCATCTCAAATCAAATTAAGAGTTTTATCTGATAAAGTTTAATTGCATGCCTTAGTTTCCCTTTAGATACTGTACACCATTTTATTAGATTTTCTTGGGATTTGGTTCCTGGGAGGCATCCTCACTGCTGTCAAATGATAAATGGACTGTACTTATATAGAGCTTTTCTAGTCTTTTGACCACTCAAAGCATTTTTACACTTTCACTTTTCTTTTACTCACATTCCTACACTGATGGCAGGAGCTGCCATGCAGGATGCAAACATGCTCATCAGGAGGAAACTACCATTCACTCACACATTCATACACCATTGGCACAGCCATCGGGACAAATTTGGGGTTCAGTATCAACATGTGGACTGGAGGAGCTGGGAATGGAACCTCTGATCTTCCGATTGCTCAACCACCTGAACCACAGCTTCCCAACTTCCAATCAAACAGCAGCACACATACAGAATGTAGCACATATTAACATGTATTTGCCTTTTGCTTTTATTCACTCCTTTGTAGCAAGTTATATTTCAACAAGTGACAAACAGCAGGGAAAGTGTCACTGCAGGGTGCATTTGCAGTCTCTTCTGGATGAACAGTGTTTCCAGGATTAGTGGTAATTACTTTTAAAAATAAACTTAAATATACAATATATTATAAATATATAGAATTCCTTTACTTCCAACTTCAAATATTGCACTGGGACAATTGTTTAACATATTTATACAGAATTGTATACATACATACATACACAGAATTTTATACTTTTGGAGCACATTAATTCAAATTGTGCTCTAACTACCATGTTCACACCTGCAGACTTCAAAGAATGAAGAAAATTCTATTAAATGTAGATTTACCACATTCCCAGTGACAGTGATAAATCAAAATTCCTCCAGCAACCAGACATTCCATAACTAAAATCAGGAGTGTTCCAAGCAGCGTGTATGTCTGGGGTTGGTTCTAGCTTGTCTGTTTTACATAGTGAACTCTAGGAACTGCTCTTTATTTATAACCAGGAATTCTAATCAGCAGATTTCTCAAGCAAAACAAACCAAATGAAAGTGAAAGGAGAAAAAACAAACCAGCAATTTGCCGTGAAGATATCTTAAACCATGTTTAAAAACCATAAGAAATAAAATCCTGAGTAGAATATTGTTGACATAAACAAAATATTGATTACATTGTTTTCCACCTAGAAGAAAGGCTACGAAAACCTGACTATCTGTTAGTGTCACACACTGTGCAGGTTAAAATGAGTGAACAGAACTGTAAGAACCTTTGTGTAATGATATAAATATGGATGAAAGTGTATGACACCATCCAGTGGTAGTAGATGGTATATAGTAAGTAATGTATTTCTGTCTGTATGCAGGGTTGAATGGTTACTTTACAAATTCTGATATAGCTACTAATTTCTGTTAAAAATGTAGTAACCTAATCAAAGTATCACAGTCTTAATGTAATGTAATTTTATTACTTTCTGTACCAAAAATGTAAGAAGATACATGATATAATAAAGAGAAAATAAATATCTATGAGGTGACTTTTACTTAAGTGTATTCTATAAGACAAAAGAACCATGTGACCAAAGAAAATGGGTAAACCAAGATATTTTTAGCTTTAAAAATGTGTCCTGTGCTCAAATGTAGTTTTTATAGAGAAAAACCTCTGATTGAACAGCACTTGCACCACTGGCTGTGTGAAGCACAGTGGTGTGAGCAGTGGCGTGCACAGACATTTTGGGGGGAAGGTGCTCAGTGAAAAATAAGGGCACTTTGTGCAGCATGTGGAACTGCCGGCTGCCTTATTATAGCAGTGTGACAAAACATTACAGGCACATGTTGAATGTAATTGCATATTTATTTATGTCAATATGTTAATAAGATACTTGACCTTTCAATTGGACTATAGAATCACTGTTGTCTTATTTCTCTGGAATATACACACATATGGCTGTACACACAGGCTACAATGATAGATCAGTGTACCGGTTGCAAAATAAGCACATATTGGGGCATTATTATCACACGCTTTTAATCTTCAAGCTTTTATAGATGATCATGTCAACATGGGCCACATACAGTACACTGTAAAAAAAAAAAAAAAAAAAAAAAGGACTTTCAAAAGGGTACTTGCTTAGTCCAGAGGGCAAAGGGCAGGTGCTACAGCACCACCTAGTGTCTATCTGCCTGCCAGTGCAAGTGTATGGTATACCACTGAATTTACCCACTCTACAAGACGGCTGTCCTCCACAGCTCTTCTCAGAAGAATGGCAGTGGAAGACATATGTGCAATGGCATCATGGGCTTCACCGTGTCCTTTTATTTACTTATGTGTGATACGTCTGAATTTGATGTGACTCATTCAGTGTTGAATGTGCTCTGCGACCAGTGATACACTGTCAGCTCTGGGCACGTTACGCACACTCAGTCATCTCTGTGGAGAGCTGTTATGTGTGCTTCAAGCGGTCAAAAGCTCGCTTTTAAATAATTTTTAAAAGTCTTTGGGACTGCCACAGTGTGCAACTTCCACCCCTGCCTGCTCCCCCAACAGAAGTTCACTGTGTGTGTGTGTGTGCGCACCTGCCTGCGCCATGTGGTGCCATCCTCTCCTCACATCATTTTGCCCTCTTGTTCCTGCTCTGCTTACGTTTGGGACTTTCACAGTGCATGGTAGAATATCGTTCTTTATATTAAAACGTATTTTAAAATTGTGATACTGCTTATAATCCCTATTTGATAACACTTGAGTATAATACACTCGTGTTTAATCCTAGCGGGAGCTTTTGTACAATTATTAATAATAGTGGCCACAACTCGGGTCAACTGGTCTTTCATAAAATAAGTACTGAATCACTGAAGAAGGAATTTATCTGAAAATTACATCTTTTAAAGAAGCTGTCACCACTTAAAGTTCAGGTTGTTAAATCGCTCAGACTCATTCTTCATGTTGTCTGCCTGCCTGATTAAAAATGTCCCGATACTTTACCTTGTTAAGAAACACAGAACACAACTGACTGTGAAGTGTGCAGCAGTCACAGCTGAGTTTAGGTAGCTGCTGATCAGACCAGTCTGTGTACCATCAGCTGATTTGGGTTGAAGCCAGTCAGCAGTGGGCACTGAGGTGTGCTGCCAAACTGAATGTCAGTGTGCCACCAAATGGACACCAGGGGGAGCCAAACTCCATTAAGACAAAATGAGTCTGTACTGATTGGTCAGAAGACATCTGTCTGGATTGTACCTGGAAGCTCTTTCACTGTCACAGTTCTGTCCAGCTCATCATGTAATCACATTTTACAGGAATAGCAAACTTAGTGGAGGGGACTAACCGAGAGGAAAGAAATACACTAATATGTAATGCACTTAGTATGGAGTCAGGAGAGTGGCACTTAGCTGAGTAGTTCTAATAATTAATAAATGGATAATGTTGTAAAATTGGAAATTATTTATTAAAAAAAAAAGTTTAAACGATACATTAAAACTAGTAAACAAAAAAAGGTTAAAACATTACATTTGCCAATTTTGTTTCTATGTTATATTCATTAAATTGTGAATTTATAATTGAAAAATGGACACTCAATACATTTCAAAAAGCTTTTAAATGTCACTTTTTTGTTATTTTCTATTGTGTCTGCTCATCATATTCCATCTCACAGTTCATTTGTTTCTTGCTTTAACATTCATGCTTTCCTATTTTCAGCTGCAGGAGGGATGACGGGCAAGCTGTCATGTGATTGCTGCAGTTTTTTTTAATGTCTCATTTAGTTGCACATTTAATCAATCCAGCTGTAATACATATTTATTAAACAAAGAAGATCTCTAGTTATTCCAAAGAATGTCATTAAGTGACAGGATCACTCATGTGTAATATGGATTATGAGGATCTAGATCAGTGATGTCCAAACTATCCCATAAAGGTTCATGTGGCTGCAGGTTTTCATTCCAACCAGCACACCAGACTGGACTCATTTAATCAACTGATCTCAGTCTTCAGTTGATTGGTTGAATTGTCTGCTCTTGATTGGTTGGAACAAAACCTGCAGGCACACGGTCCTTTAACATCCTTTAAAACTGGACATTTATTTTATTATGAATAAAGTTTTCCACACTTTGGAAAAACCTAGAGATATTTTCAACTTATCTGTCAGAGCTTCAATATCTGTACAAATCGTTTTGTTTTCTGGAGAAGATCTACTGAACAGTCCAGGAGTCTTGTGACATTTAAGCTGTTTGTGTTGGCTGTATTATCTGATTGTCAATATTGGTACTTTAAACATATTCAGGAGGAAAAAGATTATACTTTTAGTTTGACCTCTCCAGGAGCCAAGACAGGAACCATGTTTAGAAACACGATAGAGTATACCACTATAGTGGGACATTTTCAGCACATTAAATAAACTTGGATCCCAATGTTAATGGAAAATGTGTAATAGCCTCTCATCATGGATATATTTATAATTGTCTGGTGATTGTATGTTGATTAAGGAAAAAGAGATCCTAATGTGTGAAACTTAAATAAAGGTTTAATGTAGACATGTTTGTATGATCCACTGGGTCAGATATTCTATGTGGCCTGAATTACAGGATCAGCTGACCTGTCATGGTTTCTGTCTGTGGAAGATCATTGTTTGGATATTTTGCCACACAGATTACTTCAAGGACTAAAATCCAATATTACTGATATTGCACTATGTGATGTTTGTCTTCAGGATATATGAATATGTAAATGAACATCAAATAATCACAGTTTACAGACCCACTTCCTGCTTCATCTTTGAACTTACTTACTTACTTACTGCATTGTTTTCCTGTATAATTTGGTGATGTTAAAACATTTCTGTTGTGTCCTCTCTCTCTTTGATCTCCAAATGAAGCAGTTAGTTAATCTGCATAACCTGTTGGTTTGTTTACAACCTGTCTGATCTTCTGTCTGATCGTGTTTCTTGACCTTGTGTTCCTACATCTCAGGAATCACTAAATGTTATTAACTAGAATTATAGTTGAACTCTCGTCTTCTTCATATCCCCCCTGTGTTATAGATTGTATAATGTGTAAAATATATCAATGTGACTTGATTCTGATTAATTGCAGTTTTTTATTTATATTATCAAATGTTGATCTTAAAGCCCTTTTCTCAGTTAACAATTGTACATTTGCACAAGGTTAACAACTACTTAACCTTAGATATATCTTATGTACCCACTAATCTTGACAGAAATGGTTTCAGGTATAATGCACCAATTAAATGGAACAAACTGCAAGCTGCTCCTTTTAAATGTTATTATCCAAGGTTTTATATGACTCATTAATTCATTCTTTGCTGGTTGTGGTTGTCTGAATTTCAGTGTGTCTTTTTCTCAGGTCTCTCTTTGAAAAGAGAGTTCTATCTCAATGAGACTACCTGATTAAATAAAGTTACTTATTTTAGTGAGTTACAGTTTCAGTCACAACAGGTAATCAAAAGCAATTATCCAAATGATGTGTTTTAAATAAAGGTTGACTTGAGAAACACATTGTTCCTGAAACCTTTTAATGACCTCATAACCTCATTTCCAATTAGGTCAAGTGGTTAGGAACAGGTGGAGCTCATTCATTATTTGGATCTACTCAGTGCTGCATAATAAAGCTACAGATGTGCAAGATGAAGAGTGTCTTGCACATCTTTTCCTGTCCATCACATCTGTGATGTTTGACGTGTCCAAAAATATGATTTTAACAATCCACTACAAGCCAGCTGTAAAAAGTATTTTGGATAGTCATCATTACAACATAAATAGTGCTGTGTGTGCATTGAGTGGAATGAAAGTACTGTAAAGCAATGTTTATGACATATTTTCAAAACATGTGTGTTGCTATCTCTCCTTATTGGTGCATCTGTATCAGCCAAGCTCAGTAGCCGAGGTGTGATAGTCCTACATTCTTAAAATGAATGTAATAAATGACATGGCAGCTTAATTGATCAACTTGTTCTTAAACCTGGGACAATCTTTTATGCATGTGGATACATAGATTCCATACATTACGAACTGACATCCATGGCTTTCGAATCAGCTATGGAACTGTGAATGCAGCTGGGGCAGTACAAAATAAGATCACAGACAGTTTGGGGAGAGAGGCTGTAGCGCTACAACATACAACATTATTATGGTCTGAATCTTCATCATCATCGTTACAATTATACACAAAAGAAAACAATGCCTGAGTCTGATTGATCTCATTCTTCTGTGTCATAGAGCGCCATTGTTGTCAAAAAACTATTAAAACATGTCAGTGAGTGACACTATTTTGACTCAATGCCACACACACCGTCCTGGTGCTGGAAACACTCACTAGAGTACCAAATGGGGATTCTGCCACTGAAAATAGTCCCCAGCAAATACACAGTTTCCTAACGCTTGATTTTGCCAGCTGTTTTAGAAAATGTCTGGTGGTACAGTACTTTCTAACAGTGAGTGGAGGGTGTCAGTGTCATTGTTCCATTGTAAACTAAATGACAGCCTTGCCACTGAACTAGGAGGCAGTGACAAAGAGAGAGAGGGCAGTTATGCATAATTGTCACTAATTTCAGTCCTCTCACATGCTCATGCATGAGTTGTAAATATAGTGTTTCTTCTGACTAAACGTGTCAAAATTAACACAAGAGGAAATGATCTCATGTTGCAAGTTGCAGCTTGCGTTTTGCAAATTTGGTGAAATGTGCCCCAGATGTCCAGGGATGAATATTCCCAGTTAACACAAACAACAATAAAAAAACAATAAAGCTCCTGTGTTTCCATGCAGGTATGTAAGGCTCATAATTCTTGCTATGTGCAGCAGAAATTCAAGGAATTCTGATTTTAGTCCTTTGCTACCCTTAACAACACCAAATCCTCTATATGATATAGATCCTCAGCTGTTATCATTACTGCAAGACAAAACCAGCAGCACTGGTCATAAAACAGGAAACAGGATTGATGTGGTACTGTAGTAGGTTTAGATGAGAGTGAACAGCCACATTGCTGTTTACAGATAAACACATCTCACATGTCAGCCTGAAAACTGTTCCAATGAAACGCTGTGCCTACTATCAGCTTTTCCATAATTTATGATATGAAAATGCAGTTGCCATGGCAACTGTTGTCACTAAGCCATGGAGTGAGTGGCATTGTATGTTATTGTGGGATGGGGGAGGGGTGCATGTAGTGACAGAGAGAGGAAGTTGGTGAGCGTATCCTTTCATTATGTAATATTTGGAGTTAACACAGAGGATTAGTCATGCATCTCTCCATCACAGCAGCATCACATTTACAAACACAACACAACCTTCATATTCATACTTTCCAAAACCATATTCAGCAATTTAGTGCTCCTCCTCCCTATCTCTGTCTCTTTGTCTCTCTCAGTGACCTATTCTGTGAAGCAGAGAGCCTATTCAGATTTATCAAAGCCCCTTTCATATCCTGACGCACCACACACACACACACACACACACACACTAAACCTCTCCAGATTGCTTTGAAGTGGACGTGGAACTGTTGGCCATTTTATATGCACTTTCAATTCTGTGTCATTTGTCATCTCAATTATATCCTGACTGTAATTATGATTATGGCTTTCCAGATTTATCACACGGGGGACAGTAGACATGCACATGACTGGAGAGAGGATGGACAAAATGCAAGTTAAAGGATAAATCCAGTATTCTCTAAATCTAGAATTTTTGTTTTATGACAGCTGAATATTAAGGAAATATCCAGATTTGTATAATAAAATTGAAAATTAACCAGAGAAAAAGTATAATATTTTGAGAAAAAAGTAACAGAATAAAGGCATAATATTTCAAAAATAAAGTTGTTATAGTATATTAGGGGACTTTTATTCTCTGTTAGAGAAATACATTTTAAAATGCTGTGGCTAAACTACAGCAGGGACTTGATTTCTTCTACACAGCTGAGCCAAAGAGGGCACAGTTAAAAACACAGGTCAACCAGATAAAGATTAAAGCCTGGTGTGCTTCAGGATTTTGTGTAGCTCATCTAGGTAAACTTCTCCTCCTCTGACCTAAGAACTCTTATTAAGAACCCTGATAATGATCAGACAGGCTGGTCATAATCATGATCAATCAATCAATCAATCAATCAATCAATCAATCAATCAATCAATCAATCAATCAATCAATCAATCAATCAATCAATCAATCAATCAATCAATCAATCAATCTATCTTTATTTGTATAGCCCCAAATCACAACAAAGTTATCTCAAGGCACTTTACACATAGAGCAGGTTCTAAACTGTACTCTTCAGGTTTTAATTTTAAAGAGACCCAACATTCCCACATGAGCAGCACTTAGTGACAATGGCAAGAAAAAACTCCCTTTTAACAGGAAGAAACCTCAGACAGAACCAGGCTCAAAGTGGGAGAATATCTGCCTCGACCGGTTGGGGTAGAGAGGAGAGAGAGGAAGAATAGGAGAGAGAGAGAAGCACATTGAAAATCAACATTGAAGCTAGAAGGTCCGGGACTGGAATCTGTCATCCGGACGTCTACAGGCCCAGATTGCCTGTGAGATGAGAAAGCACAGACAACTCTGGGGAAGAAGTTTAGGTTATTGAATGCATTAATAGTACATGAATGTTAATGGATATAGATGGATGGATAGAGAGAGAGAGGAGGAGAGAGGAGCTCAGTGCATCATGGGAGTGGGAGTCCCCCGGCAGTCTAAGCCTATAGCAGCATAAACTAGGAGCTTGCTAACTATAAGCTCTATCAAAAAGGAAAGTTTTAAGCCTACTCTTAAAAGTAGAGAGGGTGTCTGCCCTCCAGACCGAATCTGGGAGATGGTTCCACAGGAGAGGAGCCTGATAACTGAAGGCTCTGCCTCCCATTCTACTTTTAGAGATACTAGGTACCACAAGTAGGACTGTATGCTGGGAGCATAGTGTTCTGGTAGGTACTAAAAGCTCTTTAAGATATGATGGAGCCTGATCATCACCCTGATTTAACTTCTATTCTAGATTTTACGGGAAGCCAATGCAGTGAAGCTAAAATAGGAGTAATATGATCTCTCTTTCTAGTTTTTGTCAGAACGCATGCAGCTGCATTCTGGACCAGTTGGAGAGTCTTTAGAGACTTGTTAGGGCAGCCTGATAATAATGAATTACAATAATCCAGCCTAGAAGTAACAAATGCATGGATTAGTTTTTCAGCATCATTTTTAGACAGAATGTGTCT